>NW_028152174.1:299653-342153 GCF_964638095.1 Poromitra crassiceps | reverse complement strand
CAGACGTCTAAGTAGGTCTTGTAGTCTTGTTGAAGGCTCTGGTTAGGGTGAGAGTAACCATAGACTTTGAGAAGTACAAAAGGATGCAGGACATAGGAGTGTTTCAGAGCAGCTGGTGTCTGGGGCTTTGATTTCTTGTTTTGTGAAACTTGGTTGTCCTCTGCCATGATGTGATGATTTGAAGATGTACATGTTGTAGGTAGAGGTTTCAATAAAGGCTTGTTAAAACTCTCTCTCTCTCTCCCCCCTCTCTCTCTCCTCTCTCCCTCCCTCTCTCTCTCTCTCTCTCTCTCCTCTCCCTCCCTCTCTCTCCCTCCCTCTCTCTCTCCCTCTCTCTCTCTCTCTTTCTCTCTCTCTCTCTCTCTCTCTCTCTCTCTCTCTGTGTGAGGCTCAGGCCTCTCTTCAACGTGCTGACTTGACTTCTTTGTTGACTTGTCTTGAGGTCGTTTTGACTCTTTCTGTCTTGATGTTCAGTTTCCAGTGTAGCAAGAGCAAACAGAGGATGGGCTATATAGTAAATGTCTTGCTGGGGCAGCAAAGATGGCTGTGTGTCTTAGCAGGAAGAGGAAATAGATGCAGACGTCTAAGTAGGTCTTGTAGTCTTGTTGAAGGCTCTGGTTAGGGTGAGAGTAACCATAGACTTTGAGAAGTACAAAAGGATGCAGGACATGGGAGTGTTTCAGAGCAGCTGGTGTCTGGGGGAAGCTGTGTGCAGGCTGGAGGGAGGAGAGCTGCTTTTTAACACACAGCTGATGAGGAGGGCTTGACACTGTGTACGACTGATCTGTTTTCTTTTGATTGCTGTTGCTTTGTTGACTATTTGTTGGAGTTGCTTTGGTTTAGATTTCTTGTTTTGTGAAACTTGGTTGTCCTCTGCCATGAAGTGATGATTTGAAGATGTACATGTTGTAGGTAGAGGTTTCAATAAAGGCTTGTTAAAACTATCTCTCTCTCTCTCTCCCCTCCCTCTCTCTCCCTCCCTGTCTCACTCTCTCTCCCCCCCCCTCCTCTCCCTCTCTCTCTCTCTCTTTCTCTCCCTCCAGACTCTGTGAGGCTGGTGAATGGTACTAGTCTTTGCTCAGGCAGACTGGAGGTGAAGTCTAACCAGTCATGGTCCTCAGTGTGTGAAGCGGACTTTGACCAACAGGATGCAGAGGTGGTTTGTAGGGAGCTTGGCTGTAGGGCTCCCTCAGTCCTACAGGGGGCGCTCTATGGAGAAGTGGAGGCTCCAATGTGGACCAAAGAGTTCCAGTGTGAAGGCAATGAGTCTGTTCTCCTGGACTGTGGAAGCTCAGGCTCAGCTAGAAACACCTGCTCACCTGGCAAAGCTGTTGGACTCACCTGTTCAGGTAGAAGAGGAGCTGCAGTTTGTATTTGGCTTCATTTCTGTTCTAATCAAACTGACTTTACTTCTTTTACTAATGACTCTTGTTTCTGTTCAGAGCCTGATGATGTCAGGTTGGTGGGAGGAGCCAGCCGGTGTGCTGGTGGACTGGAGATTAAAACATCTAATGGAGACTGGAAAACAGTGCATGAGGACTCTGAGTGGAACCTGAAGTCAGCAGCTGTAGTGTGCAGACAGCTGGCATGTGGCTCTGCTGTTTCAAAACAATGGAGAAAGTATAACTCATCAAGATCTTTCATGGCAATGAAAAATGGCTGGAAGATTCATTCTCTCTGTGATGGGTCTGAGTCTGCACTGAGGGAGTGTGCAGGAAGGTCCCCATCATATAGTAGCTCTTCCAGCCTGGAGCTGATCTGCTCAGGTAACTGAACAGTGACATCACATCCTCAGCTGCTTCCACAGTGCCAGGCTGCTCTCTGACTCCTCTGTATTACAATGTAGCAGTTGTCTGTATTACTTAATGTAGCAGTTCTCTGTATTACTTAATGTAGCAGTTCTCTGTATTACATATGAATGTAGCAGTTCTCTGTATTACGTAGCAGTTCTCTGTATTACATATGAATGTAGCCTCTCTCTGTCTTGGACGGTGGCTGCTAAAGGTGCGTTCACACCGAGATATTTATTTTTCGCTCTGTCGCTCAAGTCAACCCTTTGGAATCGCTCTGTCGCTCTGTTTAAATCGCTCATCAACAGGCACACGAAATGACGGACATGTGGGGGATATAACGTTACGCAATGTCATGCTGTTTGTCCACTACGAGCCACCGTCATTGTTTACAAGCTAAGCCTATCAGCGTGCTCCTAATGCGAGCTGCATACCGGTAGTACAGACTTCACTTCATGTCAGCTGTCAGCCTGTCAATGCGGTTTGTTGCCACACAATAAACCAGCGGTTTGTCCCAAGCCAGAGTGATCGTTGACTCGCTCTCACACGGCAGCCAATCAGCATTGAACAGCGAGCGACTGATGCCAGCGTATTTTCGCTCGAGTTGGAATATTTCATCTTGAGCGACGAGCGTATTTTCTCCCTATCGCTCTGTCTCTGCCGCTCGGACGCCCAGCGATTTTTCTCCCAGGCGAATATACGCTCAATCGCTCGTTTGCATTGACTTTGTATGTAAACTCGACGCCAGCGACAAACTTTAATAGGTCGGTGTGAACGCACCTTAACAGACAAACCGTCATCTTTCAACCATCAGCATTCATCACTTAGGTTCAGCCAATCATCTCCCTCTCTGTTTACAGACCTGCTGGTCCAGCCAATCATCTCCCTCTCTGTTTACAGATCTGCTGGTTCAGCCAATCATCTCCCTCTCTTCCTCCATGGACGGGGTCTCCGAGGCCCAGCAGGTGTTCAGGGGCTCCAGCTTCACCATCAGCTGCTCCATCCAGCCACAGTACCCAGGAGGCTTCTTCCACCTCACCTCCAGCAACACAGCACAGGACTACATCCTGCCAGCTGTCAATCACTCTGCCTCCCACACAGCAGACAACCACATCCAGCCAGCTGTCAATCACTCTGCCCTCAACACAGCAGACAACCACACCCAGCCAGCTGTCAATCACTCTGCCCTCAACACAGCAGACAACCACACCCAGCCAGCTGTCAATCACTCTGCCCTCAACCACACCCAGCCACCTGGCAATCTCACTGCCCACTTCCTGTTTCCTGCTGCAAGCCACGCCCACCAAGGGATCTACAGCTGTGTTTATCACGTCTATGTTTACTCTCATAACTTCTCCTCTGAGAGCCAGCCCCTCTCTCTCACTGTCTCAGGTAACTTGACGGAGAATATTCCAGTTTTTGCCCTTATTCCAAAAAAGACAATATTCCACAAATAGTCCTGTTTGCATGCAGCAGTGCATACTCCCATTACTGTAACATAAAATGTTCCCATGACGTAATGTACGTCCTACAGCTACGCTGATTCATGCATTCACTCACTCACTCATCTTAATCTCCCCCCTAATGGCTGTTGGGGTGCATGAACATACCTACACACTATAGGGGTGTAAAGGACTCGTGAAACTAGCGTTTGCATGGATAAACTTTTGGGGATTTTTGCATTATTACAATCATCAGCAGTTTGGACTCGACCAACTTACCTCTGGTCTCTGATATGGTAAATGAAAACAAGTCGTGGTCATCAGAGCCTCAACACGACATTTATGTTTAATGGGAGCTGTTCTCATGATGTCAGCGGATCTGATGAGATGTTTCTGTTTCAGCCTCTCCAGCAGATCTGATCGTCAGACATGTTGTCCCGCTGCTGACTGTGCTGTTGCTGCTCACTGGCCTCTGTTTCTACTGCAAGGTACTGAACATCTTTACTCAGTAGACGATTGGTTAAATTAAACAGACTGTACATTTTAGCTAGAAGAGAGGTGTGATCCAGTAACAGCTGCTGTCATGTTTTTCCAGGCCAGAAGGAGGCACCAGCCAGGAAGAGAGAACATTGAGCTGGTTTATTATAACCTTCGTGGTTCAGATGCTGAAGGAAGAGAGGAGAACATCGATCCAGATTATTATAACCTTGATGATTCCAGTGCTGAACGGAGTGAGGACATTGAGATGGGTTATGATGACGTGGGTGGTTCCAGTATTGAAGGAAGAGAGGAGAACATTGAGCTGGACTATGATGACGTGGGTGATCCCAGTTCTGAAGGAAGAGAGGAGAACATTGAGCTGGATTATGATGACCTGGGTGGTTCCAGTGCTGAAGGAAGAGAGGAGGACATTGAGCTGGATTATGATGACCTGGATGGTCCCAGTGCTGAAAGAAGAGAGGAGGACATTGAGCTGGATTATGATGACCTGGGTAGTTCTAGTGCTGAAGGCGGGTTGGGTGAAGAAGCAGCAGCCCAGGGATAGTAGGATCTTCAAGGAGCTGATCTCACTCCAGATGGATGTCTCAGCTCTCACACAGCCAGCTGTCCATCACCTTAGTGAAGGTAGTGACAGAGTTCCCTTTAAAGTCCCACTGAAATCACAGCAGGAAAAAACAGAATAATTGAAAAGGAAGTCAGGACATGTTGCAGTTGTCTATCCATCAATATCATAATGCAGCCAATCAGTGGTCAGTAGTGAAGGCTCACAGCAAATCAGATGACTCCTTGACATGAATATTCATGACAACTCTCCCTGTCAAAGTTACTGAGAGTCTAATTGGTTTGATTGAATTGTCATTTCAGTTAGACTTTAAAGTCCCTGGAAACCAGAAATATTTCTTTATTATTTAGCATTTTGAGTTCATCACATCACAGGACCCTATGTTAATAAGCCACCAGCCAAATTTGAACGATGATGAACGTCGCAAAGTATATAAATTTAGGTTTGACAGTCGTGGCAAAACTCATCAGAATCAATTATTTTTTAGAGTGTATTTTCTCCCGCGGAATGTGTGGGCGTGTCCCCTCTGCAGCAGGTTTTCCAAGAGAGAGAGAGCGCGAGACAGAGGGGGGGAGGGAAACGGAGAAAGAGATCGAGTGACACAGCACTCGTGCTGTGGAGTGTCTGTTTGTGTGTGTGTGTGTGTGTGTGTGTGTGTGTGAGAGAGAGTAACCTCGCGTCACCAGCCTGTGTGTCTCTCTCTGTGCTCTCTCTCTCACTAGTCCCGAGAGAGAGAGAGAGAGAGAGAGAGAGAGAGAGAGAGAGAGAGATTGCGCGCGTGTAGAAAGGTTATATAGAGCTTATGACGTCATAAGCTCCTGCGTTTTAGCACCTCGCGCACTGCTGTCTTCAATGAGGAAGTACTTTGTGGAATCTTGTAGAAAAGTGTCGATTTTAAGGCTTTGGGTTGAAAGTAATGTATAATAATTTTGGAGGCACAAAATTACTAACATAAGACCCTAAATAACATAGTTAGAACGTTTTTGTGGATTTTGGTTTCCAGGGACTTTAATCATTTTTTATTCGGTTTATCCGTTTTCCCGTTAGTTCAGGTCCATTTCTTGTCACAGTGATATCTACAATATGAGGTTTGGAAGAGGTGGAGAAAGCCTTCAGGGATTGTGAAGATAAATGTGACACAAGAGTCACACATGTATTCATCAGGGTCCAATTCAGAAACTGAAGAAAACAAAACATTCTGCTTTTGTGCCTCCATTGTTAACTGTGGGGTTTGGATCTACTGAACCTCTTTAATAGCCAGACATGTCTCAGATTTATCAGATCTATCTAGCAGCTGTAAGTAGCGGTAGAGACCAACAAGCAAGGACTAGCAATCTACTCTAGAAATAGATGTTTCAGATGTATTGAGTTAGATGTGTGATTATATATATATATATATATATATATATATATATATATATATATATATATATATATATATATATATATATACCGTATACATATATATATACACATGCTGTCAGCTGACAACACCACGTCTTTGAAACCATCTCTTCAACCATTTAAACTGTTGCTGCTTTTGATCAAATTAATCTTCATCAATATATATAACACTACAGCTTGGCAGCAGCTGGAGATAGGCATTATGGCAGGGTGTACAATTTCCCCATTAGCTTTTACCATGGCAATGGAGATCATTATTAGGGCTTCAAAATGGGTAGTGGGTGGAGAAAGGCTGCAGGGAGGGCTGCGGCTCCCTCCAATTAGGGCATACATGGATGACATGACGACTATGACGTCAACCGCTCCATGTACTAGCAGATTGTTGGATAAGTTAAATAGTAATCTGCAGTGGGCTAGAATGAAAGTGAAGCCAAGTAAGTCCAGGAGTATTTCAATCATTAAAGGGAGGGTAGTAGGTAAGAAGTTTGTGGTGCCTACAGTGTTAGAGAAACCAGTCAAGAGTTTGGGAAGATGGTATGATGCAAGTCTCAGTGATAAGGGACAGTTTGAGGAGGTGAGGCAGGAAATGATTCAAGGTATTTCAAGTATAGACAAGTCAAGGCTCCCAGGAAAGTTAAAGTTGTGGTGTTTGCAGTTTGGATTGTTGCCTCGGTTGATGTGGCCACTGACAGTGTATGAGGTTCCCCTTTCAAAGGTAGAAAAGCTAGAAAGGATGATTAACTCATTCATTAGAAAATGGCTCGGAGTCCCACGCTGCCTAAGCAGTGTAGCCTTATATGGGAAAGGCATATTGGAATTGCCATTATCTAGCCTGACAGAGGAGTTCAAGTGTGCTAAGGTTAGACTGGAAATGACTCTGACTCAGTCAAAGGATCCAGTGGTTAGGAGTGTAGCGCCCACAGTTAAAACAGGGAGGAAGTGGAACCCAAAGGAGGCAGTACAGCAAGCACAGTCAGCTCTTAGACACAGGGATATCATAGGTCAGGTGCAGCATGGGCGTGGAGGCTTAGGGTTGTGCATAGGGAAACCTGTGTGGAACAAGGCATCAGTAATAGAAAAGAGGAAGATGGTAGTTGAAGAAGTACATAGGCAAGAGGAGGCAGTAAGATGTACTAAGGCAGTGTCGCAGGCAAAGCAAGGACAGTGGGTGAACTGGGAGAGTGTAGAGAAGAGAAAGTTGAAGTGGAGAGAGTTGTGGAGCATGGAGGCCAGCAGAATTAGATTTATTCTAGGGGCTACTTATGATGTGCTGCCATCTCCCCAGAACTTAAATCAGTGGTTGGGCGAGGATGGTGCCTGCCCGTTGTGTTCTAGTGTATGTACATTGAGGCATATACTGTCAGGGTGTAAGGTCAGTCTCTCCCAGGGGCGATACACCTGGCGTCACAACCAGGTGTTGAAATGTTTGGCAGCTGCAGTTGAGGAAAAGCGGCTAGAAGTAAATTCTCTAGTTGCTAGCAAAGAGACTAGACAGATCAAATTTGTACGTGAGGGAGAAAAGATTAGACCAATTAAGGTCAGGCACAAGTTAGGGCAGCTAAGTGTAGGTGGAGCCTGGGAAATGAGGGTTGACTTGAATGAACAGCTAGTCATCCCAGCATATATAGTACGCACCCGGCTACGTCCGGACTTGTTACTGTGGTCTGAGGTAGAGAAGAGAGTTTATTTTATCGAACTCACAGTCCCGTGGGAAGATCGAGTTGAGGAGGCTTATGAGCGCAAGAAAGCTAGGTATGCTGAAATGGCAGCAGAGGCAGAGCAGCGAGGTTGGAGGGCTCGAGTGCGGCCTGTAGAGGTGGGCTGCCGTGGTTTTGTGGCAAAGTCCGTTATTGCCTTACTAACTGAGTTGGGCATTCGGGGACGGAGCCTGAAACTTGCGGTTAGCAACATGTCTCAGGCAGCAGAACGAGCAAGTGAATGGCTGTGGATAAGGAGGAAACATGCTAGCTGGGGAGCTCGCTAAGGTCAGATTGATTGTTTGTTGTTGGTCATGATTAACGGTCCGCATCAACAGGGCTGAATCATTGACGGTGGTGGTGTAGTTAGGGATTGTTTGTTGTTGGTCATGATTAACGGTCCGCATTAACAGGGCTGAATCATTGACAGTGGTGGTGTAGTTAGGGATTGTTTGTTGTTGGTCATGATTAACGGTCCGCATCAACAGGGCTGAATCATTGACAGTGGTGGTGTAGTCAGGAATGTCATACCGAACCGACCTGGATAGCTAGGCTTAGATAGTGAGGTAATATGCAGTTGTGCGGTGGTAGCATGGAGGGGGGTGTTTCCAGGACGCTGGATTACACCGTTAAGCCTTCTTGAGGTGTCGTGGGCCTAACTTAACGAAACGTCGGTGAAGGAAGGTGCCCACTTGAAAACCCCAATGACATGCTTCATACTGCTGTTGGCTAGGGTAGGTAACTGGTGATTTGTGTCTTGTTTATTAGTTTGTTAGCCTGTTAGCTTGTTTTATTCTGGATTGGGCTTCTAAATGTGTTTTTCCTCGGATTTTGGCACAAGGGATAGTAACATCTTGTCCTGTGTATTAATTAATATAACAAATCATAAATACAGGATTTTATGTTTTATGTTTTTTGGCCCTCGACTTCCTCACTATTACTTGTAATAATGGTTATGTTGCACATAATCCACATCCTGTATAGTTTATTTGTTTATTTGTTTATTTAAACGGATCCCAATTAGCTGACGCCGTAACGTCAGCTAGTCTTCCTGGGGTCCAAGACATTAAAATACATTTAATACAATAATAAAACGTAAAAATGATTTTTTTTCAAATGTTTATTAGTTCTTTGTAATACACTTATTACAAAGAACTAATAAACATTTGAAAAAAAATCATTTTTACAAAACTCTAGTATTGCATTAAAAAAAAGCAACAATAAGAATACAACAGATTAAAATAGCACTATCAAGCTGTTATGTAAGAGAATGTGTTATTGTATATTTTGAGTGTTAAGTATATGAAGTCGAAGTTTCCTTTTAAAACAGGCTTTTCTCTGGTGTTGCGACGGTATAGACGGTTTTAACTTGACAACAAAAACATTCTAAATTGAACCCCCGCTCACTCCCTGTTGCAGTGTTTGCTATGGACATAAAATAAAAAAAAACATTCAAGTGCAGGACTGACCATTCCATAAAAACCGTCTATACAGCTGAGCAGCGAAAACAAAAGTAACGATGTCGAGTGAATATTTCTGCAGTTTGCCGAATGCTGAGAAAAAGGAAGTGCTGTGGGGTTGCGCTCTGGTGAAAACCGTCTATATATACACTGTAATCTCACACAGCATTTTCCTTTATCCTGTATATATACTGTAATCTCACAGCATTTTCCTTCATCCTGTATATACTGTAATCTCACACAGCATTTTCTTTCATCCTGTATATATACTGTAATCTCACACAACATTTTGCTTCATCCTGTATATATACTGTAATCTCACACAGCATTTTCCTTCATCCTGTATATATACTGTAATCTCACACAGCATTTTCCTTCATCCTGTATATATACTGTAATCTCACACAGCATTTTCTTTCATCCTGTATATATACTGTAATCTCACACAGCATTTTCTTTCATCCTGTATATATACTGTAATCTCACAGCATTTTCCTTCATCCTGTATATATACTGTAATCTCACACAGCATTTTCCTTCATCCTGTATATATACTGTAATCTCACAGCATTTTCTTTCATCCTGTATATATACTGTAATCTCACAGCATTTTCTTTCATCCTGTATATATACTGTAATCTCACAGCATTTTCCTTCATCCTGTATATATACTGTAATCTCACACAGCATTTTCCTTCATCCTGTATATATACTGTAATCTCACACAGCATTTTCCTTCATCCTGTATATATACTGTAATCACACAGCATTTTCCTTCATCCTGTATATATATACTGTAATCTCACACAGCATTTTCCTTCATCCTGTATATATACTGTAATCTCACACAGCATTTTCCTTCATATTCACATTTCCTCTCACTTCTCATTGCAAAACAGTTAAATGCCATTCTTAACTCATTGAGTGCCAGCCACTTTTGGAGAACGGACGCTCCCAGTGCCAGAGTTTCAGAGCGTTTTCAGTGATTTCTCGAGGCCCACAGAATATTGTGTGATATTACTATCTAAACACCGAACACGCAAAAAGAACAAGGAGACTCTATTGTATCATCAGCAAAAAAAAGTTTATTGATACCATTTTCCGTTCTTTAGTTATCAGCCGGAGAAGATAGGTCAAAAACAGCAAAAACATGCATTTCTATCTAGAAGCTGAGTTATTCCGCCTTTTGTGAAATGCAGCATTTCAAGCACATTCACTGACTCTAGCTAATATTTTCTGATGTAGTGACCTGGTGTAGTTCTGTGGAGCCTGCGTGCCCCACCCCCCTCTCCCCCCCTGAGCTGCAAACTCCTCCCCACACGCACACAGTGTATTTTCGGAGCCTCCGTTTTTGCGGGCGGTGCGGCTCACAGCGGCTCACAGCGCGACAGCGCTGCGACAGCTCACAGCGCGACAAGGAAATGCCAAACGGGACTGCAGGTAAAGGTTTGGCCCTTCGGGGTCGGGTGCTGCCTTTCTGGTGGGTAATCGTGTGGAGAAACTATATGCAGACAGACAGACAGAGGCAGAGGAGCAGTTGTGTGCGCGGATTGATTGCTGTTGGCAGGCACCGTCAAGCAGCAGCCAGAGCAATATACATGGCTCTGGGCTGCAGCATGAGCGGTTTCGCTTTGATCACGGCTTTTTCAGGCTGTATTCCTGACATTTCTGTAATCTGGAGAGCACTGTCGCCACCTAAGGGTTCTGTAAAATAGGTTATAGACCTCCAATAGCTACAATATTTGTACAGGAGATGTATCAGGGATTGATCCACGTCCCACCGTCAAAAAACGCAATTGACGACAATCGTCGTCTTTGGCACTCAACGTCAGTATTTGAATTGACGACAGCTGTCGTCATTGGCACTCAATGAGTTAAATTGAATAACCACTTGTTTGATACCCCTTGGAGTGCACATAAAAAACATTGAGGTGATTTATGTGAAAATTATCAAGTCAATGTCTTAATTATGATTTATAACAAAAATATACAATGAATAAAATGATTACAATATTCATGCATCAATATATAATATGTACAGATGGAAATACGTTTTTGCAAAGGAACAAACTCTTAATTATTTTTTTTTATTATTTTTTTCAGCCTGCACAGTATATTTCATGTCTTGCTTTGTTCTAAAATAATGCATATTTTTCATTATCTGTTCATGTTAGTTCATGTAAATAATATGTAACATAATGAATTACATTGTAAAACTACTATTTTGTAATCCATGCTTTTCATACTTCCAGTCATGTATTTTTAGTTATGTTGTCGTGTTGTCGTATTTCTCCAATCACCTTACATCCAGACACCTGCCTATCATCGCTCATTATTATCCATGAGTTTCCCTTTCTGCTTTGGCCAAGTTCTCCCAGCTTGAAGTACAGATGTTTAGGAGGAAGCATTTGAAAATTGCGGGAGCCAACAGTCTGTTTTAAGAGACTACGTTGTAACTATAGAGAGCCGCAGCGATGACGTATTTTTGTAGGCTGAATGCGGAAGTCCCGAACTTCCTGGTTCTTCACTGTTTCTGTCTATGGGATTTTTGAATGGGTTTTTGGCGCGATGCTTCAAATAATGTCTGTGGGCAACGCAAGATTAATCAAACGCGAACCAAGGTTCAGCGGGATAATCTTCACACATGAGGACCACTTTCATGAGTTTTGTAGCGTAAATGCGAGCCCTAGAAGTAAAAAGCTCGAGCTAAGCTAATCCAGAACTACACACTGTCGCATAGGCTTCCACGTCACGTCAGCACACAACCTGGACTGTTGTTGATGTGTGCACTGATTACCCCGGGCTGAACGGGGCTGAACCAGGTGAGGGAAAGATAATTTCCGTGTTCGTCCTTTGAGTGGTGACGTTATTGACGTATATATCCCCATCGACTCAAAAGTGTAGTCTCATTTAGCCGTTTGCTAGCTAGCCACCCTTTTAACGGCACATAAAAGCTTCAAAACTCATAAAAGTGGTCTTCATGTGTGAAGATGATGTTACTAAACACTGGTTCGCGTTTGATTAAGCCAGCGTTTCCCAGAGAGATTATTAGAAGCATCGCGCCAAAAACCCATTCAAAACTCCCATAGGCAAAAAACTGTGAAGAACCAGGGCTGTTAGCATCGATGATTTCCGGACTCGTTACTGCGGCTCTCTATTGGTGCGCTGAAACAACCCAATTTCACCACAGTGATCTTTTATATAATTTAATTTGATCCCTGTACCAAGGGCGCCGGATTAATTTTAGAAGTGCAGAGGCCAAAAAGTGTGTGTGTGTGTGTGTGTGCGTGCGTGCGTGTGTGTGCGTGCGCGAGTGTGCGCATGCTTGAACGGTGAGTCATAACGATTAGTTCGCGGTCTGCGGTTATGTACGTTACCCGAAAAGTAAGGCAACACTAAATAATCAAAAGATTTAATTGGCTTTGGTGTCATATTTTCCAAGAGAGTTTATCGTGGTGGACTTTAATCACTATCACATGAAGATGTCCGTCAGTCTGTCTTCAGCCAACCTTCTCTAGTTTGACTAGAGGCCACAGGAGAACATGCAGCTGTCTCCTCTGCAGGGCGGGTGAAATATGTCCCCCCCCCCACACACACACTAACTACAAGATTAAATAGAAAAACGATAAGATCGAATGCAGAGTTGGGGAAACTGAACGGTGCTTTCCTGTGATGATCGTGTGATGATAGTATAGTGTGAAGATCAGACAGCATTACCTGGCAACAGTCAGATTACTCTGATAAAAGTAGGGTTGCGGTGGTGATGCTATGGAAACAGACACCTGTCTGGTAAGTTTGGCTCATAACACAAACACTTGAACTTAAATAGCCTGGGGGATTTTCAGTATGTGGAAGTTTTCAGTGAATTCAAAAATCATCTGGGGTCAGTTGCACCAAGTGGTCTTAACTATGCCTGGTCGTACTCGTAACTCCTACGTCGGTCTTAGTTAAGACTCAAGATTCAAGATTCAAGATTTTTATTGTCACTCCATGGCACAAGTATCACGTGTGAAATTCTTGTGCTGTGGACTCCGTTTACAACATAGTACAAATATAACAGGGCATATGAGTGCAAAAACAGCAAGAGACACAACAACAATAAGGCAGTATAGTGATAAGACAAGTCAGAGACAGTGGCATATTCACTGCACATAGGTGCACATGTCATGTAAATGATAGATATCAATACTATTATGAATTTGATCAGCTCTTCTTGCACACAGGGCACCTCAGATAGTGCCTGTTTCTTAATGAGAACAAAACACATTCTACACTCAATTTAAAACTTATAAAGGGAGTGAGAACAGTTCCTCTGTTTTCCCTCTTTGACTTGGTGGTAAACATATTTCATGGTGTCTAGCACCACCCAGTGGTCACTGCACAGATTACACAGGCAATTATTTATTATTTTAAAAGGAGCCTATTGACATATTACAATGTGTGTGTAACTGACCGCTTACCTCCTAATTGTCATTGACTATTTGTTTTATTTTGTGTAATTGGTACATTTCCTTTATAAGGAGTTTTTTGGTCCCTTGATTGGACTTGGAACAGCTCGAATGCATATTAACCTGTGAGTTTCCAGAAGATGGCAGACAAGGGGGGGTCTATTGCCCTTTCATGTCATGTCATGTGACTAGGAACCCCCATTTTCTAGAGCCAATATCACCACCTGCCTCAGGTGGCCTCATTCGAGTGCTAGCAGCAAACTTGTAAGCAGAGTTTGAGAAACTCCAACACACTGCAATGAAGATGAGAAACCACTTTAAATCCATGGAGGTATCCAATCCAATCCAACTTTATTTATAAAGTGCTTTAAAACAACCAGAGGAGGACCAAAGTGCTGTACAGAGTACTGAAGAGCAATCAGCTAAAAACAATAAATCAATAAAATCAATTAAATGAATAAACATAATAAAAGACGTCACGTAAAATATATAAAAGCAAAAATCAATCAAATGCATAAAAACAAAATAAAAGGTGTAAAATAATAGAATGCATAAAAACATAAAAACATAAAAGCAACTCATGGGTCATAAAATCAGCATCCTACATGGCAGCGAAGGCCAAGGAGAAAAAGTGTGTTTTGAGGAGGCCTTTAAAGTGGGACAGTGAGGAGGCCTGCCTAATCTGCAGCGGTAGGCCGTTCCATAGTTTAGGAGCCACTACAGAGAAGGAGCAATCCCCTCTGAGTATAGAGTATGTGTATGTAGAGCAGGCGTGGGCAATTAATTTTCATTGGGGGCCACATGAGAAACCCAGATTGTTGCCGGGGGCCGAACAAATATTGTCATGCTGTAACCCATGGATGGGTAACTTTGATGATAGAGAGGGCCACAAAAAATGTCCTCGCTATCAGGTTTTGCTGAGGGCTGAACGGCGCCAGCGCGAAAAATTTGGTGCATTTGAAGCCAGGTTTAGAGGAATAACTCATTTTAAATTAACAGTTGTGATGTCATTATTCAGTCTTAACCACCAATATTTGATCCTTTTCTCACTCACTCCTATGTCACCACCTGCTTTCAGGGCTTGAAATTAACTTTTTTTTTACCACCTGCCAATATGGCTGCAAGATTTTAAAGTTACCAGCCAATTAGAATTTCCACTAGCTGAAATGTTTTTCTTGAAATAAATCAGAATATGAGTGGGTTAATTTAAGCATAAGTATCAGTAAGTGGCCCGGGATGATCAAAGCCTGTGTTGAGGGTCACACAAACAAAAATGCAGTCTTGAAGCTAAATAAATCCAAAACCAATGAGTTATTTGAGTTATTTAAATTTCTACTTCAATGTAGCCTTTTAGTCATAAAGATTATTGAAAGATATTCCATATTCCAGACTGAAATGCTATAACAGAAGTGGAGTATTGGCCAGAATATGACATGAACATTTGGACACTTATTCAGCGGGTATCTTGCATGTTGCGTTGAAGTGCACTGTGTGTGTGTAAAAAAAAAAAAAAATTGCAATTCCATCGCGGGCCACACAGGGGGCACCCGCGGGCCGGATATTTTGCCCATGTGTGATGTAGAGTATAGTTTAACTTGAGCTGTGATTGCAGTTGCGTTGTTTCATTTAAGTTGATGTTGACATTTCTCTTGCTTCATTTGTTCACCAGTGTGCCATTTTGGTCAAGATGAATCGGTAAACCCTCGGTTAACCCATTGATACCTGATGCACCTTTAAGAACGCGGTTCGCGGTCTTAAAGGGATACGCACACAAATGAGGGATATACACGCAAATGCTGCATCAGGTATCAATGGGTTAACAGCCTTGGTGAGCGGATTGAGGTACGCTGAATGTGTTGCACTATCAGCAGGCACATTGTATTGTTCCATGTGAATGGGTTTTGTTTGTTTGAGGAAAGTGGTTTGAGCTGTTGCAGTTTGTGGTGTCTTAGACTAGACTTAGACTACTGTAAAAAAATACCATAGTGTTTACCCAAACCAAGAGCTGTTACAGTGTGTGGTGTCTTAGACTACTGTAAAAAATACCATGAGTTTTTAAGGCGGAAGGAAAGGACAGATATCGCTAAACCACTGAGCCACCATGCTGTGCTATCCAGTGGGCTTCACAGAACAGATATAAAGTCATTAGGAAAGTGTTTACTGAGGTCATACATCGAGGAGTACGATCATTTTCCCACTGACGTCTTCTATAGAACCTGACTTCTTTTTGCAGCAAGTGGAGTCGCCCCCTGCAGGCCATTAGAAAGAATGCAGGTACGCATTTGCTTCACTTTTGAGAACCGGAGGTTGCCCCCTGTGCAAAACACTTGAAAATGCTGTGGATTTTCCATATTCTGGTGTATCCGTGGTGTTTTTATTTTTTTTATACAATACACAATCTAATCACGTGTGACACCTCACTCTGCCCTCCCACTGTGAATCCTACGCAGGTGATTCACTTCCTGAAATGCACGGCCTTTGAACTCCTGCTTCTTCATCTGCTGCCAGGGGTTTTTCCTGATTGCTCCCTGTCCTCGTGACAGAGATAGATTCACCTCTCTGGCTTTTCCCCAGTGGAGTTATTACCCCTGCGTCCACGCGCGCTGATTACATCTGGGCAGCCTTGCGCTCGCACACTCAACAACACACTCAAGCTCCCTGTACAACACCCTGTTTTCATTTCTGCAACATCTCTCCCTGTTTTCATCCTTGTTTCACGGTAGCCAGAATAAAATGCAGACTTTGGACATTTCTGCAAGCCACGGATATGTAGAATATCATGTTTCTGAACTAAAAGTACGTTGCGTCACATTTCTAGCTACGTGTATATTGTAGAGATGAGAGGAAAGGAGATCGAGAACCGGATCTCTTCTTGGCGATCAAGTCGCTGGAGCCGTTTATTTCCTGATCTCTAACATAATGCAGCTTGTTGTGGGCTAGCTAACGTGGCGTGGCTCACTAGCATGTAGCTGTGTTGTGGGCTAGCTAACGTGGCGTGGCTCACTAGCATCTAGCTGTGTTGTGGGCTAGCTAACGTGGCGTGGCTCACTAGCATGTAGCTGTGTTGTGGGCTAGCTAACGTGGCGGGGCTCACTAGCATGTAGCTGTGTTGTGGGCTAGCTAACGTGGCGTGGCTCACTAGCATGTAGCTGTGTTGTGGGCTAGCTAACGTGGCGTGGCTCACTAGCATGTAGCTGTGTTGTGGGCTAGCTAACGTGGCGTGGGCTCACTAGCATGTAGCTGTGTTGTGGGCTAGCTAACGTGGCGTGGCTCACTAGCATGTAGCTGCGTGCTGTGGTCGTGTCATCCCCAGAGGTGAGACGTAGACTGACAACAAGCCATAATGTGGCGTTACAACAGTCCCTTCCAATCATGTGACTCGGTCCAAACCTGCACTTGTGCTTTATGTTCGTATCCACGTTCTAGTGGTCAGTTTGTGGTCATCACAACGTTCATCATAAACGTTAGAAACGTCATAGTCTGCTATTGAAATAGGGCATAAAACATTTGCCTTTCACACCAGACGGCCGTGTTCGAGTCCCAGGGTTTTCAAAGTCTATTTAAGCCTATAACCAAAACCATAATACAATATGTACTCATGTACATATTGTATATATATTTACTCCATTTGATTGCACTTGCAACATTGTCATTGTCTTTATCTAGCTTTCCTACTTCTTATCTCTGTATATTGATGTGACCGCTACGCTGCATACAGACACTAAGACAAATTCCTTGTATGTAACTTGCATACTGTGGCAATAAAAGTGATTGTGATTCTGATTACATTAACCAGTTGTTTTCCTTGTTGTTTAGGGAAGTACCGCCGTTTTGTTAGAGATTTACGTTGAGATTGTAGCTGTGAAACAGATTCACGAAGCTATACAGGATGTTTTCCAATGTGTAATACCCCTAGATAGTAAAACAATGTATTTTGGTATATCGGAAGACTGGTTGAAAGAAGACAGATATTTGATTAATATATTGCTGGTAGCTGGTAAAAAAGCTCGCACCAGGAAGTGGTTATCACAGGAAAGCCCTAAAGTGAAAGAATGGATGAATATTACGATGGATATATATAAGATGGAAAGACTAACTGCTGTTATCAATCATAAAGTAGAACAATTTACCTCAAGATGGGAATGCTGGGTTCAATATATAACACCCATTAAGCCAGATTTGATCTTTTTGGATCCAAGATGAATGTATAGTGAAAAGTCGACTCCCTGTTTTGTTTGTTTGTTGTTTGTTTGTTTTGTTGCTGCTGTTGTGGTTTTGTCTTTTCTTTTATCTCTCTCTTAAAAACAAACAAACCCTATGGCAGTACATATCTACAATGTATACAATGCAAGTATGTAATGATAATAATCTGTCAGACTGCATTTTTGTTCATATATATTGTTAGAATTGAAAATAAAATTAAATAAAACCTCAGCATGATGTTCATTTTGGAAACTATGGTCCAATTTAAAGTAAAAGATACGATAAAGCAGCTTGCAGGTCATCGATCAATAGCAGCCGACTCTGTGGAAAGGGAAACCCCTGGGCTGGTCTCTGCTTCTGGCTCCAAATAACCAAGATGGCTACGGTCAACTCGAGGCTTCAAAAGTCCACAAACCAATCAATGGGTGACGTGACGGTGGTGATAAGTACATCTTTTATTTTCTATGGATACTGTAGCCACCATGATTAAAGAAACAAAGAAAAGAGTGTCACCTACAGAAAGAATGCAGGTTTCTCCCTGACCAGCTATATAAAAACATCCAGTTAAAATATGGGCTCGTGATAATATATATAAATCGGAGGGATTGTACAGTGCATTCTTGGACCCCCCCATAAAAGGGTACAATTGAAAGATATTGAATCTAGGCAAAAATAGTGTTTATCCGCAGCTTCAATACAACAAATATTAGTATGTGTTTTTGGCCTTCAATAAGGCATCATGGTCTGACTCCTAGTCAACAGTGCTCTGTGTATGTGCTTATGTGAATGTTCAGCCATTAGGTTATTGCCTTTGTGAAATATTCCTGAGTCTCGTCACTAGAACGGAAGAGTCACAACATGAGCACCATTTTCAGCCTCATTGCGTTGTGCCTTTCCGAGCGTAGGGGACATATGTGCTCAGTGATTGTCTGGGGCGAGCGTGACTCTGAGCATGTGTGAGCATGAATACAGACTCTGAGCATGTGGGAGCATGAATACAGACTCTGAGCATGTGTGAGCATGAATACAGACTCTGAGCATGTGTGAACATGAATACAGACTGAGCATGTGTGAGCATGAATACAGACTCTGAGTATGTGTGAGCATGAATACAGACTCTGAGCATGTGTGAACATGAATACAGACTCTGAGCATGTGTGAGCATGAATACAGACTCTGAGTATGTGTGAGCATGAATACAGACTCTGAGCATGTGTGAGCATGAATACAGACTCTGAGCATGTGTGAGCATGAATACAGACTCTGAGCATGTGTGAGCATGAATACAGACTCTGAGCATGTGTGAGCATGAATACAGACTCTGAGCATGTGTGAGCATGAATACAGACTCTGAGCATGTGTGAGCATGAATACAGACTCTGAGCATGTGTCAGCATGAATACAGACTCTGAGCATGTGTGAGCATGAATACAGACTCTGAGCATGTGTGAGCATGAATACAGACTCTGAGCATGTGTGAGCATGAATACAGACTCTGAGCATGTGTGAGCATGAATACAGACTCTGAGCATGTGTGAACATGAATACAGACTCTGAGCATGTGTCAGCATGAATACAGACTCTGAGCATGTGTGAGCATGAATACAGACTCTGAGCATGTGTGAGCATGAATACAGACTCTGAGCATGTGTCAGCATGAATACAGACTCTGAGCATGTGTGAGCATGAATACAGACTCTGAGCATGTGTGAGCATGAATACAGAGTACATACTGTATGTGTGTGTAGGGTCACATTAAGTGTGTTGGGACATTTTACAGCTACAATCTCAATGTAAATCTCAAACAAAACGGTGGTACTTCTCTAAACAATAAGGAAAACAACTGGTGCAGTGCACCGTAACACGGGCGTTACGTTTCTGATTTTTTGCTGTTCATCTGTCATTAATGTGATGAATTAGGTGGTTAATTCTGAACAATGCTGTTCATGCTACATACCAAATTAATCGGCTGAATCTTGCGCATCGAACCATGTCTTCCTTTTTCGGATCAGATCAACACAGCGGAAGTTATATAGTTATTATTTATAGTTATTATAAAGACAACATTTCAGATTATTTGGCTTTTTCAAATGGCTTTTTGGAAATCTGCCTAGGTATCTCCCTACAAAAACCACTGCCAAATACTCATGTTTTGGTATTTTTTCATCTTCTTTGAGTTGGGATGTGGTAAGGCCTGTGGCTATGTCTCCATTGGGTTTCTAGCCATAAATACAACAACCACAGGTAACTGTTTACACTCTAAAAGTGTTTTTTATTCTAGGCGAGAATCAACCACTGTGTTTGAGCTGGTGTTACTCAGGGTCAGTAACACATAGAGTCATTCTGACACTTGGAACAGAAACGTCAAAGTCTTACCTTTCAGAAAAGGTCAGGCCGTTGTCTGTAACCCTAGCGGTTCAGCCACAGTAAGCATTTTAGTTTGGGTATGTCGTTTTCACCATTTTCTTCAGAAATAGGTGGCTTTAGAAGAGGTTAAAGATAATAAAAAAAAGAAAACATTCATTTTAATAAACATAACCCCAGAAAAAAAAGAAGAAAAAAACAGTGCATTAAGGCATTGTGTATTACTGCACTATTCTTTGTGAAATAAATTTGAGTGGTAGGCTATAAATACATTTTAAAAAACCTTAAATTTGGGTCACGACTTAACTAAGGAAAAATGTGGGTCTTGAGGCCAGTTGAGAACCACTGCTTTAAGTCCCCGTTATGCTTCGCACAAAGATAGTTTGTGTGCAGCGGATGATGTGTCGGCTTGATCCCCCCCCCGATCAAACCACGCCCCCTAACCCCCTTCCCCCCTCCTCTGCTCCCCTGGTCGGCAGCCCCTGCAGGGCGTCCCTAATGGAAGCAGACTGCAGCTCTCAGCGCAGGTTAGCAGGATTGGACAGCAGCCTTAACGGGCTCTGGCATCCTCGTTACAGGAGCTGCTTTCACTCATTAATTCAGTCAGAGCTGCGCCAAGCAGGCCACAGAGATGTGGATGTGGGGGGGGAGTCAAGATAACGAGAGGAACAAGGCTTGCCGGAGCATTTCCAACGCTACTACCGAGTATTCCGAATGTCAGCTTGCCTGAATAGCACTTGCCAGTCTGTACAGCATGTTCACTTTGGTTCTGGAGCCCAGACTGTGGTTTGAACCTCTCCATAACAACCTTCATGTTTTTAAATCATGATGTTGAGAGAAGTCAAGCTGCTGCAGGTGGACAGAAGAAACCTGAGCACGCGTGACCTGGCTGCATGCTTCACCAAACCATTCAAGTCTGTCTGGGGGGGAGTCAGGGTGCGTCTTGGAGTCAAGGGTCAAATCATGCGTGTTAAAAGGCAGCCAACGCACTTTTCTTTGTGGGTCGAGAAAGAGCTTCAGTCCTTCAAACATTTCGCTGAGGCAGAGCTGCTCTGGATGGAGACATATTATCACTCAAAGCTAAAAAGGGTTCTATGTTCCCCGGGTCCTAGAGAGAGAGAGAGAGAGAGAGAGAGAGAGAGAGAGAGAGAGAGAGAGAGAGAGAGAGAGAGAGAGAGAGAGCGGGGAACATAGGACCCGGGGAACATAGGACCCTTTTTCGGGAGCGGGGGACATACTGTAGGACCCAGGGAACATAGAACCCTTTTTAGCAGGAGCGGGGAACATAGAACCCGGGGAACATAGGCATGACCCCCCAGCAGACAGCTGCAGGAGAGCGATGCGAGGGCATACGGCAGCGTTGAAAGCGGTGCCTATGTGTTTCATTAATCGCGCAACATAATCTCCGTGCTGCACAACGCAGAAACGTCATTACGCACGGACGTTCCACGCCATGACATCAAATCCTGCTGCTAAAATTGGGTAACCAGAAACTTTTATCACATGCAAAGGAGGGGGGTTATGGTAAATGAATTGAGAAAACTGGTAGCAATAGGCTATTCACTTTCACCTGCTATAACCCGGACGGTTGTTGGCATCACAGCCGATCTGGCACAAGCCTCGGCACGAGTCGAGTTTTAATTGAGTCGTCTGCACCTAAGAGGTGCTTTTCAAAGCTCTTAGCGCAAAGTAATTGCGCGCTGCTGACGATAAAATAACGCCATCTATCCCCACATTTTAGCGCTGAAACGCCTGCTTTGGCATGTGGGCACGCCTATGCCCAGTACAATGGCTATGCCTAAACGAGCGCAAACGCTAAATTACCGCTTTTGGGAAGATGGGGCCCAAGGTCTTTAGGCCAACCAGTGCTGCAGGCTTCTTCTGGTGGCAGCAACCTGGACGAAAGAGGAATGTGTGGACACTGGAGGGCAGAGAGGGCCAGTGAATGCCTTGGGTTGTTTTTATTTACGCATGTATCTCCCTCCGCCTCTCTCCATGCCTCCAGGTCTCAAAGGAGAGGTCAGGGTTACGCTCAGGGTCGGGTCTGTGTGTGTGCGCTGCGCGCGCGCGTGTGTTTTTCCCTTGCTAAGAGCGCCATGAAAGGGGGCAGGCCATCAAAGAGCAGATTAACTACTCTATAATGTGTTTGTGTGCGTGTGAGGGGAGGTGTGTGTGTGTGTGTGTGTGTGTGTGTGTGTGTGTGTGTGTGTGTGTGTGTGTGTGTGAGCGGAGGCTTCTCCCACCACCGCGGCCTTGACTGTCTTTGCTTCAACATTCATGAATACACATCAGTAGTTGTGTTTCCATTACCCTCAGAAATGCGCAAAATCTAAATATCGCAATAGAAATTGGGTAATGGAAACACGTGAATTTCGAAAAACCTCCCAAATATCGCAAAAAGTTTTTTCGCTCTCATGAGGTGGTTTTTCAGACGTGTCGATATAGAAGTTTATCGCAAAAGTGTAATGGAAACACATTTTTCGCATTTGCACGTCATGTGACCCATATTATCCCTTGGAAAAGGAGCGGAAAATAAGTTTGGTAAGTAAGGTTCGATAAGCCGTGTCAAAACCTCCGCAGCAAGTGGAAAACTTTGAAGCAACGCTACCTAGCAGAAAGACGAGTGTTATGCAAAAGCGTAGCCGGGCAAATTAGATAATGTTTAATGGCAGAAATCGGTCCATGGTGACAGCAGGCTGTCTGTGTGCGCGCATTTGGCACAGCGGCGAGATGAGAGGATGAAAAGCACACACTGGTGCGGTGGTGCTGTCTGAAGTGAATACAGTGACTGTGAGTAATACATTGCACACGTTTCAGGTGCAATTATAGAACCAAATCAGCCTTTTCCCCCCTCCATCTCTAAATCGGACCAGTTGTAGGCTATTAGGCTACCTTTTTTCCTCTGCCTGTCGCGCTGACTGCATTCACGCAGCCAGCAACATTTTGCGACTCATTTTCTTTTGAATTGATAATCAGGCTCGTTTATATGCATTGTAACTTCATGTTGGGATTTGCATTGACCATTGGTTGGATTTGAGCATGCAGGGGACGGGATATGGGGCAGATCCCCGTGCGTAATCACTGTGGCAGCTGCTGCAACGGGGAATCACTCAAACGCAACTTCAATGGAAACGCCTACAAGTCGCAATTGTACATTGTCGAAGTTGTAGAAATATCGCAATTCTTTTGCGAAAAACTGTAATGGAAACACAGCTAGTGAGCGGGCGTGCGTTGCGGGGTCGGCGGGGCCAAAGCCATAATGGTATTTCTGTGTTTGAACTCAGGCTCAGCTCTGTTTGACTTTGGCTTCAGACGCCACTCTTGTTTCACCGCCCTCTGCACCCCCCACCCCCACCCCCAAACCTCTGGGGGCGGGGCCATGCCATATCGATCCTATAGCCTGCTAAAACCAACCTGATCACATGACCACATGCTGTTTCAGCTCCTACATCGATTTCAGTGGGCGCGGGAGTACTTGCCTCGACAAACTATTTCAGCCAATCAGCGTTCGGATCCGATCAACTCCAAATCCAGTCGGAAAAGAACGGCGAAAACGCCTTTCCCCCCTGCAAAACTCCGCTGGTGCATACAGTACTCTCGTTCTGTTTGTTTGTTATCGAGTCTATTTCTTGCACTTTATGTTTACTCTGCTAACGTTAACGTTACCGCTCGTTGCTTCGGGATGACGCATGACCGTTTTACCAACGGAGTCCCTGATTGGCCCGGTTATGTCATCCACTACGACACAGTCCCCGATTGGCCCGGTTACATTGTCATTTTAGGAAATGTACGTGTCCAGACTGATCTGTAGAGCCAAACAGAATGTTAGGTTGTGTGATCAGGATTTAGACTGATTTAGATTGGTTTTAGATTGATCCTAGAGTTCTTTCTAACTTTCACCTCAGTGAATCACATACTGTGCAGACCTTTGAGGGCTCATTATAATACTGCTGCATCTTTTCTGGCTTATTTTTTTGTTTTCCTTCCTCTCGTTTGATTGGCATCAGTCCAGCTTTGATGCTTATGGCCGCTTGGCTCTTATTTTACTTTCATCATTCCACCGTTTCTCTAAAAATACTTCCATCTTTAGAGCGAACGCTTTTTCTCCCTGGTGATTGTTCACCGGCAAAATTGGAACTTAAATGTCACCCGAGGTGAAAGATAACAGACAGCAGCAGACTTGGAGAAAGATAACAGACAGCAGCAGACTTGGAGAAAGATAACAGACAGCAGCAGACTTGGAGAAAGATAACAGACAGCAGCAGACTTGGAGAAAGATAACAGACAGCAGCAGACTTGGAGAAAGATAACAGACAGCAGCAGACTTGGAGAAAGATAACAGACAGCAGCAGACTTGGAGAAAGATAACAGACAGCAGCAGACTTGGAGAAAGATAACAGACAGCAGCAGACTTGGAGAAAGATAACAGACGGCAGCAGACTTGGAGAAAGATAACAGACAGCAGCAGACTTGGAGAAAGAGAACAGACAGCAGCAGACTTGGAGAAAGATAACAGAGAGCAGCAGACTTGGAGAAAGATAACAGACCAGCAGCAGACTTGGAGAAAGATAACATACAGCAGCAGACTTGGAGAAAGATAACAGACGGCAGCAGACTTGGAGAAAGATAACAGACAGCAGCAGACTTGGAGAAAGATAACAGACAGCAGCAGACTTGGAGAAAGATAACAGACAGCAGCAGACTTGGAGAAAGATAACAGACAGCAGCAGACTTGGAGAAAGATAACAGACAGCAGCAGACTTGGAGAAAGATAACATACAGCAGCAGACTTGGAGAAAGATAACAGACAGCAGCAGACTTGGAGAAAGATAACAGAGAGCAGCAGACTTGGAGAAAGATAACAGACCAGCAGCAGACTTGGAGAAAGATAACATACAGCAGCAGACTTGGAGAAAGATAACAGACGGCAGCAGACTTGGAGAAAGATAACAGACAGCAGCAGACTTGGAGAAAGATAACAGACAGCAGCAGACTTGGAGAAAGATAACAGACAGCAGCAGACTTGGAGAAAGATAACAGACAGCAGCAGACTTGGAGAAAGATAACATACAGCAGCAGACTTGGAGAAAGATAACAGACAGCAGCAGACTTGGAGAAAGATAACATACAGCAGCAGACTTGGAGAAAGATAACAGACGGCAGCAGACTTGGAGAAAGATAACATACAGCAGCAGACTTGGAGAAAGATAACAGACAGCAGCAGACTTGGAGAAAGATAACAGACGGCAGCAGACTTGGAGAACGATAACATACAGCAGCAGACTTGGAGAAAGATAACATACAGCAGCAGACTTGGAGAAAGATAACAGACAGCAGCAGACTTGGAGAAAGATAACAGACAGCAGCAGACTTAGAGAAAGATAACAGACAGCAGCAGACTTGGAGAAAGATAACAGACAGCAGCAGACTTGGAGAACGATAACATACAGCAGCAGACTTGGAGAAAGATAACAGACAGCGGCAGACTTGGAGAAAGATAACAGACGGCAGCAGACTTGGAGAAAGATAACAGACAGCAGCAGACTTGGAGAAAGATAACAGACAGCAGCAGACTTGGAGAAAGATAACAGACAGCAGCAGACTTGGAGAAAGATAACAGACAGCAGCAGACTTGGAGAAAGATAACAGACAGCAGCAGACTTGGAGAAAGATAACAGACAGCAGCAGACTTGGAGAAAGATAACAGACGGCAGCAGACTTGGAGAAAGATAACAGACAGCAGCAGACTTGGAGAAAGAGAACAGACAGCAGCAGACTTGGAGAAAGATAACAGAGAGCAGCAGACTTGGAGAAAGATAACAGACCAGCAGCAGACTTGGAGAAAGATAACATACAGCAGCAGACTTGGAGAAAGATAACAGATGGCAGCAGACTTGGAGAAAGATAACAGACAGCAGCAGACTTGGAGAAAGATAACAGACAGCAGCAGACTTGGAGAAAGATAACAGACAGCAGCAGACTTGGAGAAAGATAACAGACAGCAGCAGACTTGGAGAAAGATAACAGACAGCAGCAGACTTGGAGAAAGATAACATACAGCAGCAGACTTGGAGAAAGATAACAGACAGCAGCAGACTTGGAGAAAGATAACAGAGAGCAGCAGACTTGGAGAAAGATAACATACAGCAGCAGACTTGGAGAAAGATAACAGACGGCAGCAGACTTGGAGAAAGATAACAGACAGCAGCAGACTTGGAGAAAGATAACAGACAGCAGCAGACTTGGAGAAAGATAACAGACAGCAGCAGACTTGGAGAAAGATAACAGACAGCAGCAGACTTGGAGAAAGATAACAGACAGCAGCAGACTTGGAGAAAGATAACATACAGCAGCAGACTTGGAGAAAGATAACAGACAGCAGCAGACTTGGAGAAAGATAACATACAGCAGCAGACTTGGAGAAAGATAACAGACGGCAGCAGACTTGGAGAAAGATAACATACAGCAGCAGACTTGGAGAAAGATAACAGACAGCAGCAGACTTGGAGAAAGATAACAGACGGCAGCAGACTTGGAGAACGATAACATACAGCAGCAGACTTGGAGAAAGATAACAGACAGCAGCAGACTTAGAGAAAGATAACAGACAGCAGCAGACTTGGAGAAATATAACAGACAGCAGCAGACTTGGAGAACGATAACATACAGCAGCAGACTTGGAGAAAGATAACAGACAGCGGCAGACTTGGAGAAAGATAACAGACGGCAGCAGACTTGGAGAAAGATAACAGACAGCAGCAGACTTGGAGAAAGATAACAGACAGCAGCAGACTTGGAGAAAGATAACAGACGGCAGCAGACTTGGAGAAAGATAACAGACAGCAGCAGACTTGGAGAAAGAGAACAGACAGCAGCAGACTTGGAGAAAGATAACAGAGAGCAGCAGACTTGGAGAAAGATAACAGACCAGCAGCAGACTTGGAGAAAGATAACATACAGCAGCAGACTTGGAGAAAGATAACAGACGGCAGCAGACTTGGAGAAAGATAACAGACAGCAGCAGACTTGGAGAAAGATAACAGACAGCAGCAGACTTGGAGAAAGATAACAGACAGCAGCAGACTTGGAGAAAGATAACAGACAGCAGCAGACTTGGAGAAAGATAACATACAGCAGCAGACTTGGAGAAAGATAACAGACAGCAGCAGACTTGGAGAAAGATAACAGAGAGCAGCAGACTTGGAGAAAGATAACAGACCAGCAGCAGACTTGGAGAAAGATAACATACAGCAGCAGACTTGGAGAAAGATAACAGACGGCAGCAGACTTGGAGAAAGATAACAGACAGCAGCAGACTTGGAGAAAGATAACAGACAGCAGCAGACTTGGAGAAAGATAACAGACAGCAGCAGACTTGGAGAAAGATAACAGACAGCAGCAGACTTGGAGAAAGATAACAGACAGCAGCAGACTTGGAGAAAGATAACATACAGCAGCAGACTTGGAGAAAGATAACAGACGGCAGCAGACTTGGAGAAAGATAACATACAGCAGCAGACTTGGAGAAAGATAACAGACGGCAGCAGACTTGGAGAAAGATAACATACAGCAGCAGACTTGGAGAAAGATAACAGACAGCAGCAGACTTGGAGAAAGATAACAGACGGCAGCAGACTTGGAGAACGATAACATACAGCAGCAGACTTGGAGAAAGATAACAGACAGCAGCAGACTTAGAGAAAGATAACAGACAGCAGCAGACTTGGAGAAAGATAACAGACAGCAGCAGACTTGGAGAACGATAACATACAGCAGCTTGGAGAAAGATAACAGACAGCGGCAGACTTGGAGAAAGATAACAGACGGCAGCAGACTTGGAGAAAGATAACAGACAGCAGCAGACTTGGAGAAAGATAACAGACAGCAGCAGACTTGGAGAAAGATAACAGACAGCAGCAGACTTGGAGAAAGATAACAGACAGCAGCAGACTTGGAGAAAGATAACAGACAGCAGCAGACTTGGAGAAAGATAACAGACAGCGGCAGACTTGGAGAAAGATAACAGACAGCGGCAGACTTGGAGAAAGATAACAGACAGCAGCAGACTTGGAGAAAGATAACAGACAGCAGCAGACTTGGAGAAAGATAACAGACAGCAGCAGACTTGGAGAAAGATAACAGACAGCAGCCCTTGACACTAGGGCTGGGCAATATAATCGATACGGCAATATATCGCGATATTTTATTTCCCGATACTGTATCGATACTTGGACGCCAAGTATCGCGATATATATATATATATATATATATATTAATTAATACACAGGACAAGATGTTACTATCCCTTGTGCCAAAATCCGAGGGAAAACACATTTAGAAGCCCAATCCAGAATAAAACAAGCTAACAGGCTAACAAACTAATAAACAAGACACAAATCACCAGTTACCTACCCTAGCCAACAGCAGTATGAAGCATGTCATTGGGGTTTTCAAGTGGGCACCTTCCTTCACCGACGTTTCGTTAAGTTAGGCCCACGACACCTCAAGAAGGCTTAACGGTGTAATCCAGCGTCCTGGAAACACCCCCCTCCATGCTACCACCGCACAACTGCATATTACCTCACTATCTAAGCCTAGCTATCCAGGTCGATTCGGTATGACATTCCTGACTACACCACCACTGTCAATGATTCAGCCCTGTTGATGCGGACCGTTAATCATGACCACCAACAAACAATCCCTAACTACACCACCACTGTCAATGATTCAGCCCTGTTGATGCGGACCGTTAATCATGACCAACAAACAATCCCTAACTACACCACCACCGTCAATGATTCAGCCCTGTTGATGCGGACCGTTAATCATGACCAACAACAAACAATCCCTAACTACACCACCACTGTCAATGATTCAGCCCTGTTGATGCGGACCGTTAATCATGACCAACAACAAACAATCAATCTGACCTTAGCGAGCTCCCCAGCTAGCATGTTTCCTCCTTATCCACAGCCATTCACTTGCTCGTTCTGCTGCCTGAGACATGTTGCTAACCGCAAGTTTCAGGCTCCGTCCCCGAATGCCCAACTCAGTTAGTAAGGCAATAACGGACTTTGCCACAAAACCACGGCAGCCCACCTCTACAGGCCGCACTCGAGCCCTCCAACCTCGCTGCTCTGCCTCTGCTGCCATTTCAGCATACCTAGCTTTCTTGCGCTCATAAGCCTCCTCAACTCGATCTTCCCACGGGACTGTGAGTTCGATAAAATAAACTCTCTTCTCTACCTCAGACCACAGTAACAAGTCCGGACGTAGCCGGGTGCTAACTATATATGCTGGGATGACTAGCTGTTCATTCAAGTCAACCCTCATTTCCCAGGCTCCACCTACACTTAGCTGCCCTAACTTGTGCCTGACCTTAATTGGTCTAATCTTTTCTCCCTCACGTACAAATTTGATCTGTCTATTCTCTTTGCTAGCAACTAGAGAATTTACTTCTAGCCGCTTTTCCTCAACTGCAGCTGCCAAACATTTCAACACCTGGTTGTGACGCCAGGTGTATCGCCCCTGGGAGAGACTGACCTTACACCCTGACAGTATATGCCTCAATGTACATACACTAGAACACAACGGGCAGGCACCATCCTCGCCCAACCACTGATTTAAGTTCTGGGGAGATGGCAGCACATCATAAGTAGCCCCTAGAATAAATCTAATTCTGCTGGCCTCCATGCTCCACAACTCTCTCCACTTCAACTTTCTCTTCTCTACACTCTCCCAGTTCACCCACTGTCCTTGCTTTGCCTGCGACACTGCCTTAGTACATCTTACTGCCTCCTCTTGCCTATGTACTTCTTCAACTACCATCTTCCTCTTTTCTATTACTGATGCCTTGTTCCACACAGGTTTCCCTATGCACAACCCTAAGCCTCCACGCCCATGCTGCACCTGACCTATGATATCCCTGTGTCTAAGAGCTGACTGTGCTTGCTGTACTGCCTCCTTTGGGTTCCACTTCCTCCCTGTTTTAACTGTGGGCGCTACACTCCTAACCACTGGATCCTTTGACTGAGTCAGAGTCATTTCCAGTCTAACCTTAGCACACTTGAACTCCTCTGTCAGGCTAGATAATGGCAATTCCAATATGCCTTTCCCATATAAGGCTACACTGCTTAGGCAGCGTGGGACTCCGAGCCATTTTCTAATGAATGAGTTAATCATCCTTTCTAGCTTTTCTACCTTTGAAAGGGGAACCTCATACACTGTCAGTGGCCACATCAACCGAGGCAACAATCCAAACTGCAAACACCACAACTTTAACTTTCCTGGGAGCCCTGACTTGTCTATACTTGAAATACCTTGAATCATTTCCTGCCTCACCTCCTCAAACTGTCCCTTATCACTGAGACTTGCATCATACCATCTTCCCAAACTCTTGACTGGTTTCTCTAACACTGTAGGCACCACCTCATCATTTATAACAAACTTCTTACCTACTACCCTCCCTTTAATGATTGAAATACTCCTGGACTTACTTGGCTTCACTTTCATTCTAGCCCACTGCAGATTACTATTTAACTTATCCAACAATCTGCTAGTACATGGAGCGGTTGACGTCATAGTCGTCATGTCATCCATGTATGCCCTAATTGGAGGGAGCCGCAGCCCTCCCTGCAGCCTTTCTCCACCCACTACCCATTTTGAAGCCCTAATAATGATCTCCATTGCCATGGTAAAAGCTAATGGGGAAATTGTACACCCTGCCATAATGCCTATCTCCAGCTGCTGCCAAGCTGTAGTGTACTCTGCTGTGGTAAAGCAGAGTTGAATATCTAAGAAGTAGGCTTTAACTAAGCTCTTTATACTACCTGGCACTCTAAAGAAATCAAAGGCCTCCCATAACAGACTATGCGGCACTGACCCGAAAGCATTAGCCAGGTCCAAGAATACTACATGCAGGTCTCTCTTCTCACGCCTAGCTGACTGGATTTGGTGCCAGATCATGCTGGTGTGCTCTAAGCACCCGGAGAAGCCGGGAATTCCAGCCTTTTGCACCGAAGTATCTATTAGCCTATTCTTTTCTAGATAACTAGACAGCCTCTGTGCCACAACACTAAAGAAAACCTTCCCTTCAACATTAAGTAGACTGATAGGTCTAAACTGACTTATCTCTAACGAGTCCCTTTCTTTAGGAATGAAGATTCCCCCTGCTCTACGCCATGCCTTAGGAATAACCTGCTTCTTCCAGACTACCTTCATCAGCTTCCATAGAAACTGCAACACATCTGGAGCACTCTTATACAGCCGGTAGGGGACTCCATTAGGACCCGGGGCTGAAGAGGCCCTTGCACGTCTCACTACTTCTTGAACTTCTTTCCACCTTGGTGGGCTATCATCACACTGGCTCTCTATTTCACCAATAGGTGGAATATCAGCTGGGACTGTCATCTCTCTAAACCTTTCCCTATCTTTGTGAACCTCCTCCAAATATTCCTCAAGCTTCTGCTTAGGTACCATAAGGCTACCATTCTTTTCCTTACTAAACAATGACTTCACAAATCTAAATGGATCCTTATAGAATGCTATTCTAGCTCGCTCTTTCTTTTTCCTATTTTTTCTAATGCTCTCTGCTCTTCTTAAAACTGCCAACCGATCCCTCACATCTGACTGCAAGCAATCAATGCCTTCCTTCTCAACCTCTGTAGCTTTCCTCCACTGCCTCTTAAGCTGTCTTCTCTCCTGGATAAGTCTATCTATCTCTTGTTGGCGCCTAGATTTAACTACCTCACCCTCTAGTTTCTTCCTTTTCTCAAAGACGCCAAACCTTTCCTTACCATAATCATAAATACAATCTCCCATTTTCTCCAACTTACTCTCAGCAGTTCCTTTAAGCTTCTCTAACATCCTAACCAAATCACTATTGATATCTTCCCACTTCCTACTTTCCGCTGCACCTGGCCACTTAACTCTAGGCTTCTGACCGCTAATCTTCTCCCTTTTTGGCTGGCTGGCCTCTCTGCTTTCCTCGGTGCTAGGACCTGCCTCAACATCAGGGGTGCTGATGTCCTGCGAGCTGTGGGTTACTTCCTGTCGCTGGAATTCACCCGACTGACTTGATAAACTTCTTAAGAAATAATTATCAATGCGGGGTCCCTGTGTTCCCTCTACCAAGCACCTCTTCCTGCCTTGATGGATTCTAAGGCCCCTCAAAGTTGTTACCTTCTGCCAGCCACACAAGCAAACCTGACGCTTCTTTCCATCTACATCTGAACTAGTGGCTTCCACTGACATGTTTTCCCTACTCATAGTCAAGTCCGTTCCAGAGTCAATAACCGTGTCAACCATAGGTGAGTCATCTTCCGCCCCCGCTCTCGCAGACTCTAGGGGTGTTTTTTCATAATTCTGTTTCGTAGCAAGTTTGGGTGTAACCAATGGCCTATTGGCCTTGGCTACTGCCACAATGAGCAGCTAACCCATTGCAGCCCCGGTGGGGTCTAATCCCTCCTGTCAGCTGTCTTTCCATGCTGTCACTAGGTCTTTCCCTAGTTGTCAGCTGCACTATTCACAACAGTCACTAGCCTAAGCTAGCTTTAGTATTAATTAATACACAGGACAAGATGTTACTATCCCTTGTGCCAAAATCCGAGGAAAAACACATTTAGAAGCCCAATCCAGAATAAAACAAGCTAACAGGCTAACAAACTAATAAACAAGACACAAATCACCAGTTACCTACCCTAGCCAACAGCAGTATGAAGCATGTCATTGGGGTTTTCAAGTGGGCACCTTCCTTCACCGACGTTTCGTTAAGTTAGGCCCACGACACCTCAAGAAGGCTTAACGGTGTAATCCAGCGTCCTGGAAACACCCCCCTCCATGCTACCACCGCACAACTGCATATTACCTCACTATCTAAGCCTAGCTATCCAGGTCGATTCGGTATGACATTCCTGACTACACCACCACTGTCAATGATTCAGCCCTGTTGATGCGGACCGTTAATCATGACCACCAACAAACAATCCCTAACTACACCACCACTGTCAATGATTCAGCCCTGTTGATGCGGACCGTTAATCATGACCAACAAACAATCCCTAACTACACCACCACCGTCAATGATTCAGCCCTGTTGATGCGGACCGTTAATCATGACCAACAACAAACAATCCCTAACTACACCACCACTGTCAATGATTCAGCCCTGTTGATGCGGACCGTTAATCATGACCAACAACAAACAATCAATCTGACCTTAGCGAGCTCCCCAGCTAGCATGTTTCCTCCTTATCCACAGCCATTCACTTGCTCGTTCTGCTGCCTGAGACATGTTGCTAACCGCAAGTTTCAGGCTCCGTCCCCGAATGCCCAACTCAGTTAGTAAGGCAATAACGGACTTTGCCACAAAACCACGGCAGCCCACCTCTACAGGCCGCACTCGAGCCCTCCAACCTCGCTGCTCTGCCTCTGCTGCCATTTCAGCATACCTAGCTTTCTTGCGCTCATAAGCCTCCTCAACTCGATCTTCCCACGGGACTGTGAGTTCGATAAAATAAACTCTCTTCTCTACCTCAGACCACAGTAACAAGTCCGGACGTAGCCGGGTGCTAACTATATATGCTGGGATGACTAGCTGTTCATTCAAGTCAACCCTCATTTCCCAGGCTCCACCTACACTTAGCTGCCCTAACTTGTGCCTGACCTTAATTGGTCTAATCTTTTATATATATATATATATATATATATATATATATTTTTTTTTTTGCAGGCCATGCCATGTCAGGCCTTTGCATCTGGTGATTCCCACCCCTAATCGATACTGTATCAATATTTCCCCTATCGATGCGTTCAGTAACCCTCAACACTCAGTAGTTTTGACTAAATTTGTCCACTAACTTATCAGTATAAAGTGATGTACATATTATTACACTACCTGGGTGGTACCTGGGTTTTTATCTTTAGCTCTATTATTTAATTTTGAGTAAATTCTGTAGAATATCGCATTATATCGCAATATGTATCGCATCGCAATATATCGTGATATATCGTGAGATCCTTGCCAATACCCAGCCCTGACTTGAGTCCAAGCAATAAAAAAAGACATGGAGCTTTTCTCCCGGCTTCTTGAGAGAAATCTGCTCCGGGGGGAATCGGGGGGGATGGGTCTTATACTCTGGGTGAACGGGGCGAGGAGGGTGGCATTGTCCCCGTGTGACGTGTGACGATATCTGGCAGCTGCTCTTTGATCCAGGGAGATGATTACAGACCCTCTGATAGATGTTCCTGCCGGGGCCTCTGTCCTCCAGCCGGGGATTAAAACATCAGCGCTCCTCCCCTCGCTCCCTCGCCCAGGTGATGAGTGGAGGAGGGTATAAGCTCCTCCCCTCGCTCCCTCGTCCAGGTGATGAGTGGAGGAGGGTATAAGCTCCTCCCCTCGCTCCCTCGCCCAGGTGATGAGTGGAGGAGGGTATAAGCTCCTCCCCTCGCTCCCTCGTCCAGGTGATGAGTGGAGGAGGGTATAAGCTCCTCCCCTCGCTCCCTCGTCCAGGTGATGAGTGGAGGAGGGTATAATTGGTCTGTAAGACGTGAACGACAGCGCCCGCCTGCCGCCACACGTTTCCTCTCCGCGCCGGCTTTTTGTGCCAGATAAAGGCTCCAATTGATGGCTGCAAAGGTAATGAAACATCCTGCAAAGAGCTGCGCGCCTACGAAAACCCCAAGATGGACTCCAGATGGACGTGAGTAATGAAAGTAAATAAGTGACATAAGTGTATTTTGTCGCGGAAAATCAACTCTGGAGACTCATCTCGTCTTATTTTCATACTGTGTGTGTGTGTGTGCGTGTGCGTGTGTGTGTGTGTGTGTGTGTGTGTGTGTGTGCGTGTGTGTGATCGTTTACCATGTGAAGTGATTACGTGAAGCGACTGGCCCTCTCGTTATCTCGGCGAGGCAGTCAGTTGTAAATAGCTCTGAAGTTATCTGAGGAGCACAGTCACTCAGAGAGAGGAGTTTAATTGGATAATTAATTTAGTCCCCGGACAGGTCCAACGGATTTTCCTCATCTGCCGTTCCCGTGGCTCACAAGGTCTTCATCAGGACACATGATTGATGCTTGATCCACCAGTGGATCATCTCAAAGGCCCCCCGTCCTCCACACAAAGCAACAGAGCAGAGGTGACGTCCTCCACACAAAGCAACAGAGCAGAGGTGACTGCCCGGTTACACCCATATACATATCACGCATATATTAAGTTGTTTTCCACTTTACATATAGTGTTACTCTGTTATCTCATTACTCCTGCTGCTATACTACCATGCACCTTATCATTACTCCTGCTGCTATACTACCATGCACCTTATCATTACTCCTGCTGCTATACTACCATGCACCTTATCATTACTCCTGCTGCTATACTACCATGCACCTTATCATTGTACATATTTGATTACTCTGTCACTTATCTGCAAAATCATGTCGACACAAGCTCATTTACTGCTGCTACCTCTGATGCACCCTGACCCTGTACATTTCCTGTAAACGGCAAACTTAGGCTACCTCACTTAGCTGTCAAGAATGTTTATACCTGTGAATACTGTTCATATCTGTCAATACTGTCTATATCTGATAATATCTGAATCCTTTTATAATATGTTATAATCTCTTTAGATTATTTATATCGTATTTGTTTGTGTCTTGTATATCTGTTCTTATCAATGTGTTACATGAGCACCAACCACACCAAGATAAATTCCTAGTATGTGATAACATACCTTTGCAAATAATTCTGATTCTGATTTATGAAATATCAGATGTCGGTCCACCTCTGATCAGTGTTGTAGTCAAGTCACTATATCTCAAGTCCAAGTCGAGTCTCAAGTCCCCAGTGTTCCAGTCCGAGTCACCAGTCCGAGTCTGGAGTTACTGAACATGAGTGTGAATCCACATGTAGGTGGAACAACGTGCCTGACTTGCACGAAATTGAATAATGTCATAGAATGAATATAGCCACGATATCTTATGCCAAATTCTTATTGGTTACACATGTGCTCTACTTCCTGCTTTACCACCTCAAAACGGTTGTTGCTGTGAAAAGGGCCTATATTAGCGTGGCAAAACAGCTCAAGTGGTGCATAAGACAAAAAGGTTTGCGGACCACCGGCATATACCGACTAGGGCTGTCAAATCATCTATATTCGAATATATATTTGAATATAAAAATTAAAAGAATATTTGAATATGAAAATTTATATTAGAATGTATTATTATTATTTATTTATTTGTTTAACCAAGGTAAAAAATAACACTGAACCCCTCTCGTGATAGGGATTGGGGATTGCAATTATTTCCCATGAACGAGGAATTCCCAGTAAGCGTGGGTCATAAGCTCGCGTTGATTAAGTCCCTGCCCTTTGTACACACCGCCCGTCGCTACTACCGATTGGATGGTTTAGTGAGGACCTCGGCGGGGTCCCTGCATCTCCCGTAGGAGCACAGCCTGATAACCCTGCAGGATGGCCAGGTTGTTCGTAATGGCGGCGGACCGCCCCGCCGCCAAATACGCCTTTTCAGCCAGCCTGGCCGTCAGCTGGCACGCCTTGGAGGGCGCGAGCTTCTCCTCGCCTTCGACCGCCGACCACGGGGCCATGCCCGCACATAGCGGCTTGGCCTCCTGAGGCTCCTCCCATCCCGTCTGCACCGCGTGAACCACGTCTACACAGATGGGCATTCGGCGTCGCGGGCGGGGTGCCTGGCGCGCCTGAAAAAAGCACCCCTGCAGTACTGAGGGTGGTTCGGCCCAGGCGACGCCCAGCTTCGCCGCGGCCCTCGACATCACCCCGTGGAACTGCTTCTGGTAGGGCTCGTTAGTGCTCATCTCTGAGTGAGCCCCCTCTGCAGCCGTGGTGACGGTGGCACCGTCCCAATCCTCCCCGCCGGACATCTCCCCCTGGGGGGTGTCCTCCTGGGGGGTATCGACCAAGGGGTCGTAGGGCTGGAGCCCGCCCTGCTCCAACATTGGATGCATGGGCTCATCGCCCCAACTAAAATCTTGCTGCTCAGACTGGCCCTGAAGACCCTGAGCAGCAGGTGCTTCACCCCCGACAGGGCGGTCGGACCCCGCGGATGCGCTCTCCTCGGGAGGCGCGCACCGCTGGGCGGCAGGTCCTCCTCGACAAAGAGCGCAGCTCTGTGTCTTAACACTGCCAGGTTAATTCCAGCACAGACCAGGACCCGAAATTAACTTTTTGACCCACCGGCCAGTGGCGGGTAGATGGAAAAAAGCTACCCGCCAAGCATATTTCTTACTGGCCAAAAAAAAAAAACGCATTTTTGTGTCACATATATCCATATATATACATTTTTTTCAGTACATTTCAAGTAGATAAGGTATTACGTTGAAGAATACACACTTAAATAAGAGGCCAGAGTAAAATTTGAAGCAAATTATTTTAATATATTGATTGATGATTGAATAATCAATACATGTCAAGTCAATCTTATCAATACATGTCAAGTCAATCTTGAGCTTAAATTGTAACCTAATGTTAAACATCATCAGACTCCTCACTCTCTACCCTCTTTGCAGGATTTAACAGAACAGAAGTAAATTTGAAGGTTTTGTAAACATAACTCCTCAGACTCCTCACCCTCTCTCTACTTCTCCTCTTTGCAGCCAATGTGACACTGGTTTTATATAAAGATCATTTTTGGAGCAAAAATAACATTGCGTGCGCAGCGGAGATGGCACTAGAGTGAGAGTTTGAGTTCGAAACGAAGTAAAACTAGTCATTACATTTAGTCATCACCAGGGGCGGTTCTAGGCCGTTTTCGGGTGGGCTTTAGCCCACCCAAAAATAGTCTCAGCCCACCCAAAAAAATTGAGGCAAAAAAACTTTTTTTTTTTTTTTTTTAATCACTCTCCAAATCCATGGTGGTCATTAGTAGCAGTTTCTGACTACACTCAATGCGCTGTGTGCATGTTTCCCCCCCCCCCCTCTATGTTCTTAGGGTGGGCTGAGACAAATTTAGGGGGGTTCAGCCCACCCGAAAAGTTTCTAGAACCGCGGCTGCGCAGGCGCTCCCTCCTCCATCTATCTGCCTAATCCCACATCACTTCACACAGGTCACACACACAGTACAGAAGCGAAGTGGTCCTCCACAGTCCACACAATCGTTCTCCCCACTCATGATCAATGAAACTGAGGTGAGCATTGAGCAGTCAGAGTCGTTAGTAGTTACTTAATTAGCGCATATTGATATGCAAATTAGCACGTAACGTTGTCGTAGGCTAAACAAAAGAACTTGTCGCTGTGCCTGCCAGACAAACAGGTGGACTGGAGGAAGGTAGGTAGGCTACCATGGCACCAGCCAGCCATGTCATGCTAGCTCGCAGTAAGCGGGTGTAAATGGATGTGATGTTTTTTGAGAAACATATGGGCATAAGTGACAAACATTTTCAAACTGGTCCCTTGTTATCTGAATGAAATTAAGCCCTTCAGAATCGCAAGTGGCTGCTTTACACAGCCTGTCTGATGTGATGATGACGATAGCTTAACATGCGTGCATGGCATCACTTATGTCTTGCTGTGATGTTAGTTCAGTATCTCAATAAAAGTTCTTACAGGCTTGTTATTTCCCTCTAAGGCAGGGATGTCAGAGATACGGCCCGCGGGCCGGATCCGGCCCGCGGGCAGGTTTCATCCGGCCCGCGAGATGTTTTGGAATATTAAAATATATATATATATATATTATTATTATTATTAAATTCGCACCCCATTATCATGAACTACGTGTGGCTAATAAGCAAGCTAAGAGTTCATTCATAAGTTAATTAACCTGCACTACAAGGAAGTATGTCAGTAGGTCATCAGGTGTAAACAAAGCCGCCATGATGCCACGCTGGAATTGAATCGCGCATTCAGCTACCTACCAAAAAACAAAAGAATCAACAAGATCAGGCGCGGACTGCATAATCGGGCACGTCGGGCAAATGCCCGGTGGCCTGGCCTGGCCTGGCCTGGCCTGCAAAAAAAAAAAAAAAAAAAAAAAATGTGCCCGCAGTCAGGCCACTCACTGAACAGCAGGCCAGGCGCCGCCTACTGGTTTACTAGTGGTTTTATTACTTTATTCAGGAATAAAGTGGGTGCATCTCATTGTAAAATTGGACTTGGCCCAAATTGGGCTTCAAACGGCCCAAATTGGGCTTCAAACGGCCCAAATCTGGCTTTAAACGACCCAAATTGGGCTTCAAACGGCCCACATCTGGCTTCAAACGGCCCAAATTGAGCTTTAAACGGCCCAAATTTTTCTGACGCCGGCACGCGCGTCGGCCCGTATCGGCCTGGCCTGCTTGGTATCTAATGCCCGGCCTGAATTATGATCCCAGTCCGCCCCTGAACAAGATGCTGTTGAAAAAGAGAAAGGTTGACACGGAATGCAGGCAGTTTCAAGAGAAATGGAAAGAGCAGTATTTCTTTTGTTAAGTAAATGGGTAAATGAGTCTAATTGATTTTAGTAAAAAAAAAATCCGGCCCCCATGAGGTCTCAGTTGAACAAATCCGGCCCTCTACCTAATATGAGTCTGACACCCCTGCTCTAAGGGAGTGCAAGGCAGATATTTAAACAGCCTTGTTTGTGTACAGTACCAGTGGCATGGGAGTAATAAAAAGGGATTAAGGACCAGGACCCCTGGTGGTCAGTAAGATGGGCTGGTTGAGCCAATGTTAAAATGATCTTTATTTATTATTTATTTTTGCTTTAAAACTATTTTTTAATTTTCTGCTTAAAGTTCATGAAAAAAGTGGCATTCTTGTTTTTTCACACAATAATTTCATAATACCATTTGTAATGCCACCGTTGTAGTGCTGTTGTTCAAAATTAAAGTACATTTTCTCAGATTTATTGGTGTCTTTCTAGTCACACAATTTAATAGTCAGTGTTTCCCATACACTGATCTATTTGTGGTGGTACACCCTACATAGATTTTGACCCCCACAAATACTGCCACATATTAATTTCAACTAGTTGACTGCAAACTCCTGCTTTAGTGCTTACAGTATATTATTATCTTGTCGGAATATTATTCCAGCCAATAAGTTAGGAAGTTCCCTTTTGATTTAATTTTACTTTTGTTTTGCCTACAAAGCAAAATGTTACTTTACTTGAAACTCCCCTGAAGTGATTTTGGTATTATTTATGCAAGCATAATTCTACCATATAGTAACCTGTATGCAGAATATATATAGTATATATAGGGAAACAATTATTTTTTCATTGCTGTAAAACCACAGAATGGTAAAGAAGATATTGATGTGTGTAGTTCTTCATAGATCTAGTCTCTTCATTTTGATCTCAAAGTGTGCCAGTTTGATCCATTTTTACTTGAAACTGTACAAAATTTTCTTCCGGGGGGGCATGCCCCCGGACCCCCCTAGGGGTTCAGTGGTCCATGAGCTCTGATGCTAAAACCGCCCCTGGTCATCACAACATCCTAACTGTGACAATCATCAATAAAACCATATTTGTTGACTTTGCAAACTTTTTTTTTTGGATGAATCCACTTCTGATGTTGACTGGGTGCCAGAGACCATCTCACCACAGAGGAAGCGTCGGCCTCCACTGGCCTGTTGAGCCACCACAGCTACAGAATTATAGTGGCCAGAGCCATAGAGAGAGGGAGCTTGTTGCAATACTTTTTTTATTATACTGCACACGTGTTTTATTATATAGTGGCTATGTCTCCATTGGGGTTCTAGCCATAAATACAACAACCACAGGTAACTGTTTACAGTCTAAAAGTGTTTTTTATTGTAGGTGAGAATTAGGGATGCACCGATTGCGATTTTGTTGGCCGATTCCGATTTCCGATTTTTGAATAGTCTGACTTGCCGATACCGATTTTTGCCGATTCCGATTTTTTTTCTAAGAACAATAATTGGCAGGTTATTTTTTTACTTTTTAACTTTGCTTTAATAGAAAATTAACATTCATGTCACATTTCTTATAATTTGCATGAGGTAGGACGATCTCACTCAAAAACATCTCAAAATAAAAGTGTTCCAGGTTACTGGACAGAGCTTTTCTTTTTTGTGTAAATACAATGAATATAAAACAATGAATTCCAGTATATCCCACACCTATCATGCATTTACTTTTCCAAAAGAAAAAAGGTGCAACAGAACAGGGGCTTCAGATGGAAAGTAGCCTATGGCTAAATATGTTACAAAGCATCTCTTCCCCTATGGGGTTTAATGCTTTTTTGTATAGGCCTATGTCCCTGCCAAATAAACTAATAAAATAAAATAAATAAACGTCAAAATGTTATCCATGGACAAGGAGTTTATAGCCTATAGCTCTGGAGCCCAGAGACCTTCGAAGCCATGCCCACTCTACAGTTGTGGATTTGGCTGTTATTGAGTAGCCTAGATGAGGAAATGAGTTTGAGTTGACTCAGTTTGAATATCGTAGTTTACACACAGAGCGCCTTTTTTTTAATCCGCCATTCGAAAAAAAATCATCTCTCACAGAAAACCTTGCACACTGGTCCGATGCGTTTTATTATTATGTTCGTCGTTCTATTCGCAATACGAAACAAAAGTCCTCTCCTGGCTGTACACGTTAACGTTGCTGTAATTGACAGGTGGGTCAAAAAAACTCGCATTGCAATTTCGTGCCGTATATTCGCATCGCTCTTGATGTGTAAGGACCTTTAGGGTTACAACGTGACTGACAGATAGCAGCAGCAGCAGGCAGCGGTGATGTGGAGGCTGGTCGGGGAAGAGGGGACGGTGAGGTGAAGCGAGCCGCTCACACCGGAGTGTACTGTGGACTCCAACCTACCCGGCGGCCCCTCCGTGGCTCCACACCGACGAAGACATGCTGTGGCATGTGTGTACTGTGTAGTGGCAGCTTTTGTTTTGGCTGCAACGGAATGGCTGCAACTAATCCACTCTGTCTCGCTGCTTTTGGGTTCGCGCACGTCACACTGAAAATCGGCTCACAGAATCGGCATTTTAGAGTGACCGGCGCAGATCACCGATCGAGGCCGATCACGTGAAAATCGGCCATTTCCGGTCACGTGCCGATCGATCGGTGCATCCCTAGTGAGAATCAACCACTGTGTTTGAGCTGGTGTTACTCAGGGTCAGTAACACATAGAGTCATTCTGACACTTGGAACAGAAACTTCCAAGTCTTCCCTTTCAGAAATGGTCAGGCAGTTGTCTGTAACCCATTCGGTTGAGCAACAGTAAGCATTTTAGTTTGGGTATGTCGTTTTCACCATTTTCTTCGGAAATAGGTGGCTTTTTAAGAGGTTTTTAAAAACAACAAATGTGATGAAATGGGATTTTGCTTCTCCTATGTTCTGTCCTCTCCTCTCTTCTCTCTCGTCTTCTCTCTTCTCTTGAGCTGTTGAATGTTGCTTGCTGTAAGAGAAGCTCGGTAGACTCTGGTCCTGAGAAATGATGAAACAGCACCACCTGCTGGTCTCAGAGACACAGTAGAGAGCTGAGATCGGAGTGCTTCATCTGTAGCATTTGTGACATCCAAGAACCAATAATGGATTGAGATCAAATCACACAACCAGTTGTTAAACTACTTTTTGCAGTAACTAGTAATCTAACTACTTGGTCAAATTGAGTAACTCATTTACAATGACTGAAATTTAAA
>NW_028152174.1:284653-294653 GCF_964638095.1 Poromitra crassiceps | reverse complement strand
CAGGGGGGAGTTCATTCCACCATTTTGGTGCGAGGTGTGTAAATAGTCGTGAAGTGCAGCGATATGGTCCATGGAGCGGCGGAGGGGCGAGACGGCCTGCACTGGTGGAGGGGCGGAGGTAACGGTGGGGGGTTTGGAATTTGATCATGGATTGTAGATATGGAGGAGCTGTAGAGTGAACTGCCTTGAAGGTCAGTACTAATGTCTTGAATTTGATGCGTGCTGAGATGGGTAGCCAATGAAGGTCACGGAAAAGGGGAGTGACATGGGAGAATTTTGGTTGATTAAAGATCAGGCGGGCTGCAGCGTTCTGGATTAGTTGAAGGGGATGAGTAGCGGAGGCAGGGAGACCGGCGAGGAGGACATTACAGTAATCAAGGCGGGATATGATAAGTGCTTGGACGAGGAGTTGTGTTGCGGCTAATGTTAAAAATGGGCGAATTTTACGAATATTATAGAGGGAGAACCTACAGGAACGTGCCGTTGCTGCAATGAAATTGGAGAAGGAAAGATGGTTGTCAATTATTACTCCAAGGTTCTTGGCAGATGAGGAAGGGGTTACAGTGGTGTTATTAATGGAGATGGAAAGATCGGTCAGAGGGCAGTCTTTACTGGGGATGAGGAGGAGTTCAGTTTTGGAGAGGTTGAGTTTCAGATGGTGAGCAGACATCCACTGACAGATGTCTCTGAGGCAGGAGGAGATGCGTGATTTGATATGTGTGTCAGAGGGGGGAAATGAAATGTAAAGCTGGGTGTCATCGGCGTAGGAGTGATAGGTGAAACCGTGGGATGAAATTATATGGCCAAGGGAGTGCATGTAAAGAAGGAAGAGAAATGGACCTAAGACTGAACCTTGGGGGACACCGGTGGTGAGAGTGCAGGGCTGTGAAAGAGTTTCTCGCCAGAGGACTTGGAATGTGCGGTCAGACAGGTAGGAGGAAAACCAGGATAGTGCAGTGCCAGTGATTCCCAGGTCGGAGAGGGTGGATAGGAGGATTTGATGGTTGACTGTATCGAATGCTGCGGAGAGATCGAGAAGGATGAGTACTGAAGAAAGTGATGAAGATTTGGCGGAGTGAAGGGCTTCGGTGACAGAGGAGAGGAGGGCGGTTTCTGTGGAATGTGCCGGTTTGAAGCCAGATTGATGGGGGTCGGAAAGATTATTTCGGGTGAGGTGGGAAGAGAGTTGACTGGATACAGTTCTTTCAAGAGTTTTTGAAATAAAAGACAGGAGGGAGACGGGACGGTAATTATTAATGACAGTGGGATCGAGGGATGGTTTCTTAAGGAGTGGTTTTATTATAGCTGATTTTAGGGCAGGGGGAAAGACACCAGAGGACAGGGAGGAGTTGATAAGGGAAGTGAGAAAAAGAGAAATGTCAGGGGAGATGGACTGGAGGAGAGGGGAAGGGATGGGATCTAGGGGGCAGGAGGTGGCACGATTTGATGTTATGATTTTAAGGATTTCTACCGGTGAGAGAGGAGAGAAGGAAGAGATAACGGAAGTAGGAGGCAGTGGGTTTGGGTCAGAACAAGGAGTGGTATGAATGACTGGAGGGGGGAAGGAAGAACTGATGTCAGCTACTTTTTTAATGAAGAATGATGAGAAGTCGTCGGCAGAGAGGGAGGAAGGGGGGGGAGGGGGAGGAGGATTTAGTAGGGTAGAGAAGGTGGAAAAGAGTTTGCGGGGATTGGAAGCAGAAGATTGGATAATGGAAGTGAAGAAGGAGGTTTTGGCTAAGGAGACTGCAGAGGTGAAATTGGAGAGGGTGAGTTGATATATTGAGAGATCGATGGGGTCAAGAGATTTTTTCCAGTTTCTTTCTGATGTTCTGAGTTCGGTGCGGTGGGTGCGGAGGGGTTCGGTGAGCCAAGGTGCAGGGGGAGAGGAACGGGCGAGTTTAGAGATGGGGGGGCAGAGGGAATCTAAGGCGGAAGAAAGAGAGGAAAAGAGCGAATTGGCGGCTACGTCTGGGGAGAGGAGAGAGAATTCTTCAACGGAGGGAAGGAGCGAGAGGGCAGCAGAGGAGAGAGAGGAGGGAGGGAGGGTTTTGAGGTTCCGTCGGATGGTGATTGAGTGGGTGGAAGCTGGGCAGGAAGTGAGAACGGAAATCGGAAGGGTGAAGGATATGAAGAAATGATCGGATACAGGAAGGGGAGTGACTGAGAGGTTGGATGTGTTGCAGGAGCGGGTGAAGACGAGGTCGAGGAGGTTGCCAGCCTTGTGGGTAGGGGGGGACGCAGAGAGGGAGAGATCAAAAGTTGAGAAGAAGTTAAGAAACGTGTGGGAGTGAAGTGTTGAAGCCGGAATGTTAAAGTCACCTAACAGAATGAGTGGAGTGTTATCTAGGGGAAAGAGGGAGAGAAGGGTGTCCATTTCATCAAAGAATAATCCAAGGTGTCCGGGGGGGCGGTAGATTATGATAATGGTGAGTTTAGTGGGCAGAGTGACGGTAACTGAGTGGGATTCAAAGGAGGAGATGGAAAGATGAGAGAGGGGCGTGACTGTGTAGGACCATTTGGATGAGATGAGAATACCTGTACCACCACCACGGCCAAGGGTTCGGGGAGTGTGTGAGAAGGAAAAGGCGGAAGAGAGAGCAGCTGGGGTGGCAGTGTTTTCTGGGATGATCCAAGTTTCAGTGAGTGCGAGAAAATGGAGAGACTGGGAAAGGGTGTGAGATGAAATGATTTCGGTTTTATTGACAGCAGACTGGCAGTTCCAGAGTCCTCCCTCTATAATAAAATGATTACATGACTGAAACATTTAGAAACTGCGCTTCAAAAGTCATAAAAGTGGTCCTCGTTTGTGAAGATCATCTTGCTGAACACAAACGTTGCTGTTTCATAAACTTTAGTTAACCACAGACTTATTTCAGGCATTGCACCTAAATTCCCAATACAACAATCCCATTGTCTTTTACAGTGTTACTTCTGGACTCCTTCCTGCAGCAGGCTACTCTGTGTCTGTTCTGTTTGTATACAGTACGTCTATGTACAGAGATCAGCACTCTGCAGATAGTCAGTGCAGGAGTAATAATCATAATTGTCTGGATTTATATAACGCCTTTCTAGATATCAAAGTGTTTCACATATCAGGGGAGGAGGAGTCAACTCATCCACCACCGATGTGTAGCACCCACCTGGGTGATGCACGACATGACAGATGATTGACAGCCTCTGTGTCTCTCTCTCTTTCTGCCTCCTTTCTCTCTCTCTCTCTCTCTCTCTCTCTCTCTCTCTCTCTCCAGACTCTGTGAAGCTGGTGAATGGTACTAGTCTGTGCTCAGGCAGACTGGAGGTGAAGTCTAACCAGTCATGGTCCTCAGTGTGTGAAGCTGACTTTGACCAGCAGGATGCAGAGGTGGTCTGTAGGGAGCTTGACTGTGGGGCTCCTTCAGTCCTCCAGGGGGCGCTCTATGGAGAGAGGAGGACTCCAATGTGGACCAAAGAGTTCCAGTGTGAAGGCAGTGAGTCTGTTCTCCTGGACTGTGGAAGCTCAGGCTCAGCTAGAAACACCTGCTCACCTGGCAAAGCTGTTGGACTCACCTGCTCAGGTAGGAGAGGAGCTGCAGCTTGGATTTAGCTTCAGTGCTGTTCTATTCAAAGTAATGGTGCAACCTAAGAGATTTCATCCACTATTCATTTTTCCATAGACATTTAGAAAAATCCTTATAAAAGGAGTTTTACTGGTCAAACTATTCAGCTATTTAGAATCAGGAGAGAGCAGAGAACATGTCACAAAGAAGAAGAGAAAAAGGGGGTGGGGAGGACGTGCATTTCTTTAGTCTGCTTCTCCTTCATGGTGAAATGTTCTATGGTCTCTCACCATCCTAAATCTATGGATTGTAAATTGACTGCATTTATATAGCACTTTTATCCAAAGAGCTTTACAATGTGCCTACATTCACCCATTCACACACCGAGGGCGGCCAGCTGCCACGCAGGGTGCTGGCACAGCCATCGGGAGCAATTTGGGGTTCAGTGTCTTGCCCAAGGACACTTCGACATGCAGACTGGAGGAGCTGGGGATCGAACCACCGACCTTCTGGTTGATGGACGACACGCTCTACCTCCTGAGCCACAGCCGCCCCTATCTAGCTGAATTGTTTGGTTTGACCAAGTAAAACTCTTTTTATAAAGATGTTATGAAACGTCTATTAAAAAATGAATGTTGGATGGAATCCCTAGGTCGTATGCAGAACCCAGAAGAGGGTGTGACTTTGGCACTTTATAGATCACATGATTGTGATGTTTACTGGCAACTTAGGGAGATCTGCTGCTTTCCTTTCATGCAGCTCTGCTTGGAGCAGCTCCAGTCTCTCTCTCTGTCTGTCTTCAGTCTTGATTTGCTATGACTCGTGATGTGTAACCAATCAGATAGAGCTGTGGGCGGGACATTGAGTGAGGCTACAGAGTGGTGACTACAAACAGACAGAGAGAGGCGGCTGCATCAGAGCCAAAGTAGCAAATAATTTGATATGAACACAAGTGAAAAAGGAGATCTGGAGCACAAAGTTAAGCAATTGAATAGGTGCAAACAAAGAAAGAGTGATGTTTCCACACAAAGGTGTCTTCTTCAGAGTCAAACAGGGTGTGGTGAAAATGACTGCTTTAAATAGGACTCAACAGTGCAATGCAATGACACGTCATATGAGCAGGCCAACCATGGCTCTGTGCCTTCTCTTCAGTTCTGGGGCATAGAAAAATTCCCCCCTCCACCAAGAGGGGGTGCTATTGTTACTAAACTCCTCCGTAGAGAAGCATTTTGGATCTCCACCTTGAACACTGTTGAGCCCTTTGGACTTAATGAAGACAACAGTCTATCCTGTTTGCTGTGATGCTTCTGTGCTCTCCCTATTGTTGTGTTACTTTACTGTCTTTTCTACATGTATTACTTTTATCATGTTTTGCACTCGTCTATTCTTGGAGGAGGCTATATGTGGTAACCTTTTATTGGCTGTGTGTTGATGATGTCATAACCATGCCCCACCAATGAGAGACTTGCTTTATTCTGTGGCGGGAGTATTTAAAGAAGTCATTTTCACCACACTCTGTTTCACTCTGAAGAAGACACCTTTGTGTTGAAACGTCACTCTTTCTTTCTTTGTTTGCACCTATTAAATTGCCTAACTTTGACCGTGTGCTCCAGATCTGCTTTTTCACTTGTGTGAACTCAGTCCCCCTGTCTGAGAGACACCTGTCTGAGAGACACCTGTCTGAGAGACACCTGTCTGAGAGGCCCCTGTCTGAGAGACACCTGTCTGAGAGGCACCTGTCTGAGAGACACCTGTCTGAGAGGCACCTGTCTGAGAGACACCTGTCTGAGAGGCACCTGTCTGAGAGGCCCCTGTCTGAGAGACACCTGTCTGAGAGGCACCTGTCTGAGAGGCACCTGTCTGAGAGTCACCTGTCTGAGAGGCACCTGTCTGAGAGGCACCTGTCTGAGAGGCACCGGTCTGAGAGGCACCTGTCTGAGAGACACCTGTCTGAGAGTCACCTGTCTGAGAGGCACCTGTCTGTGAGAGGCACCTGTCTGAGAGGCACCGGTCTGAGAGACACCTGTCTGAGAGGCACCTGTCTGAGAGGCGCCTGTCTGAGAGGCGCCTGTCTGAGAGGGGCCTGTCTGAGAGCGCCTGTCTGAGAGGCGCCTGTCTGAGAGGCGCCTGTCTGAGAGGCGCCTGTCTGAGAGGCACCTGTCTGAGAGACACCTGTCTGAGAGGCACCTGTCTGAGAGACACCTGTCTGAGAGGCACCTGTCTGAGAGACACCTGTCTGAGAGGCACCTGTCTGAGAGGCACCTGTCTGAGAGGCACCTGTCTGAGAGGCACCTGTCTGAGAGGCACCTGTCTGTGAGGCACCTGTCTGAGAGGCACCTGTCTTAGAGGCACCTGTCTGAGAGACACCTGTCTGAGAGGCACCTGTCTTAGAGGCACCTGTCTGAGAGGCACCTGTCTGAGAGGCCCTGTCTTAGAGGCACCTGTCTGAGAGGCACCTGTCTTAGAGGCACCTGTCTGAGAGGCACCTGTCTGAGAGGCACCTGTCTGAGAGGCACCTGTCTGAGAGGCACCTGTCTGAGAGGCACCGGTCTGGCATGATTTGTTGGATGAAGCACAGATATTCACTCTGAATTTTATATTTATGTGAAAAAATCATTCAAAAGATGTGTGTATGTGTGTGTGTGTGTGTGTGTGTGTGTGTGTGTGTGTGTGTGTAGGTGTACATGTAGGTGTGTGTGTGTGTGTGTGTGTGTGTGTGTGTGTGTAGGTGTAGGTGTGTGTGTGTGTGTGTGTGTGTGTAGGTGTATGTGTGTGTGTGTGTGTTTGTTTGTGTGTGTGTGTGTGTGTCTGTGTGTGTGTGTGTGTGTGTGTGTGTGTGTGTGTGCGTGTAGGTGTACGTATAGGTCTGTCTCTGTGTGTGTGTGTGTGTGTGTGTGTGTGTGTGTGTGTGTGTGTGTGTGTGTGTGTGTGTGCGTGCGTGCGTGTGTGTGTGCGTGCACACGCGCGTGTGTGTGTGCTTTCTCAGTAAGAACAATGTTTATGGTTGAATGAGCTTATTGTGAGACATGTATGAAGTGTGTTGGTGGTTTGAGTGAGTTTTGGAGGTGAGATGATGAAGATGCATGTTGGTAATTCAGACTGTATGAAGAGTTTTGAAAAAGTGGCTTCAGTTTTGACCAATAAAAACACTCTAATTGAGTTTATTTCTTCCAACTCTGTTTTTTGAGTAAATAATTATGTTTATTCAATTTCATATTCTTGTTTTATTTGTGTACCACCATGCTGACCACATGCATGCACTGTTTTATATCTGAATGTTTTTTCAACAAAGATAGATAGATAGCGTGATACAATCTGAAGTGTGAGTTTTGTGATCTGTTGCAGCCCTAATTCAAAGTGACTTTACTTCTTTTACTAATGACTCTCTTGTCTCTGTTCAGAGCCTGTCAGGTTGGTGGGAGGAGCCAGCAGCTGTGCTGGTGAACTGGAGATGAAACAACATGGAGTCTGGAGAACAGTGGATGACAGGTGGTCTGACTGGACCCTGAAGTCAGCAGCTGTAGTGTGCAGAGAGCTGGACTGTGGCTCTGCTGTTTCCACAGAAAGGAGAAAGGATTCCTCAGTAAGATCTGTATGGTGGATCAGGTCTTACTGTCTTCAGTCTGGATCTACACTGAGGGAGTGTTTAAACACAGAGTCTGGCTCTTCATATATCTTTGTCAGCCTGCAGATCAGCTGCTCAGGTAACACCATCAATAACACGTGTGTGTGTGTGTGTGTGTGTGTGTGTGTGTGTGTGTGTGTGTGTGTGTGTGTGTGTGGACTCTGTGTTGCTGCACTCAGCTCCCATAACTCTTCACCACACAGTGATCTATAATGTTTGTTAAAATTTGTTAAACTTGTTAAAATTGCTCTCTCTCCCTCTCTCTCTCTCTTTCTTTCTCTCTCTCTCACACACACACACACACACACACACACACACACACACTCCCTCTCTCTCTCTCACACTCCCTCCCTCTCTCTCATTCACTCCATCTGTTACTCTCTCCCTCTCTCCCTCTCTCTCTCACTCTCTTTCATTCACTCCATCTCTTAACACATTCACTGCCAGCCATTTTTCAAAACTGTAGTTAGCTTCTGCCAGAGGGTTTTTTTGAGGATTCTGGCTCATCTTTCAAGAGCCGAGGATTCGTTTCTGTTAGGATTTTGTGAACACACAATATCTCAAAAGAACTAATAGAATGTGTGCTTTCTCTGTCTAAAAGAGTTAGTTTGTAGAGTTAGTAGTTATGTAAGCATTAGCAGTTGAATACAGCATGGTTTCAGCGTCTGTAAATTTATTCTGAGATAAACGGCTTTTTGTGAAATTCGATAGAACAGTCACTTTAACCATTCATTTTTGGCATCAGTAAGACGTCAGACATCTAAACAATAGTTTTGAACAGTAATTTCCTCCAGAACAGCAGGAAACACCCCTTTCCTTCAAACTCCTCCCTCCGTGTGTGTTCTTCTTGGCTGCAGCGAGCGTGTCACAAGCTCGTTGCTGCTGCTGCTGTAACCTCGCGTCACCAGCTCACTGCTTTGCTGCTGCTGTGCCTGTCTGCCTGTCTGCCTGGCGGCCGCTGGGCAAGTCTGGATGGATGGGCTCGCTCGTTTCCTGGGGTTCTGAGAGCTTTGATGAAGCTTTTGCGATTCTGGTCTTATTTATGCTGCGTGTTTCAAAGTGTGTTCCACTCGTAATCTATTATGCAAATTTGCAAAACCCCACCGCCAGCTCCCAAGCGCGAAAGCGTTTTCGCCAATCCATTTTCATGAGAATGGCTTCCTGACACTGCTTTTTGCTTGCCTTCCTCTAGAATGGAGAGCACTGTCGCCACTTAGTGGGTCGATGGAATGGGTTGTACACGTTCGGTCGCTCCAATATTTTTATAGGAGACGTGGGGGGCATTGATCCACGTAGCACCGTCAATTTTTTTTTTTTTTTTTTTGACGTCTCAACTCGTCATTGGCAGTGAACCGTTGGAATTTTTTTGACGAGTCAACTCGCCATTGGCAGTGAACGTGTTAACACATTCACTGCCAGCCATTTTTTTTTTTTACTGTAGGTAGCTTCTGCCAGAGGTTTTTTTTGAGGATTCTGGCTCATCTTTCAAGACCCAAGGATTCTTTTCTGCTAAGATTTTGTGAACACAAAATATCTCAAAAGAACTAATAGAATGTGTGCTTTCTCTGTCTAAAAGAGTTAGTTTGTAGAGTTAGTAGTTATGTAGGCATTAGCACTTGAATACAGCATGGTTTCAGCGTCTGAAAATTTAAGCTGAGATAAATAGCTTTTTGTGAAATTCGATAGAACAGTCACTTTAACCATTCATTTTTGGCATCAGTAAGACGTCAGACATCTAAACAATAGTTTTGAACAGTAATTTCCTCCATAACAGCAGGAAACACCCCTCTACTTCAAACTCCTCCCTCCCTGTGTGTTCTTCTTGGCTGCAGCGGGCGTGTCACAAGCGAGTTGCTGCTGTTGCTGCTCCTGTCTGCTGGCGGCCGCTGGCCAAGTCTGGATGGGCTCGCTCGTTTCTTGGGGTTTCGGTTGAGAAACCCCAAGAAACGGGGTTTCTTTTGCGATTCTGGTCTTATTTATGCTGCGTGTTTCAAAGTGTGTTGCACCCATAATCTATTATGCAAATTTGCAATCCCCTACCGCCAGCAATCAGCGCGAAAGCGAAAGCGTTTTCGCCAATCCATTTTACTTTTTTGATTGATTGATAACTTTATTGAAACAATAATAGCAGGTAAGTACAGGACAAACACAACATCAACTTATTGCTCAAAAGGAATAAAACACAATAAAGCCCGAGGGCTTGTTTCCATTGTGGTCCTTGTGTGTGGGACAAGACTAGTGAATCTGTATGCAGGTATGAGCGCGTGTGTGCGCAGGACAAAAACATACACAAACAGATGATAACATTTACCACTCAAATCAAAATTCTAAAACCTTAAGTGAATGGTTAATTAGATACCTAGTAAAAATGCGTCAATCAATAAATAATAAGATAGAGACCAGCTCATATACTAAAAACAGAAACCTACCTAGGGATTTAATAACCCCGCCTATTCAGGGGACATTAGAAAAGGAAAATAAAAGGTTTAAGAAAGGGAAAATAAAAAGGAAAGTAAAAGGTTTATGACCACATTTGTGAGCCAACCAGCCATTTTTTCAAGGCAAGCTTAAAAGAGAACCTGGAGTTAAGTGTCTTAATACTCTCAGGGAGTTTGTTCCATAAAATAGCTGCTGAGTAGGAAAAGGTGCATTTACCCTTTAGGGTTTTAAATTTGGGGGGAACAATGTTGGAGGTGCTTCCTCTTGTGGAGTAGCCATGTACCTCACTGACTTTACAAAAATAGTCAGTGAGGTAACGAGGAGCCTCCCGTTTAAAAATCCTAAAAACCATGCACAATTTAATTTGGGAAACCCTCTCCTCCACTCTGAGCCACCT
>NW_028152174.1:234653-277153 GCF_964638095.1 Poromitra crassiceps | reverse complement strand
AAAAAAGGCAAACTGGTCAACGTGACGCGAGGGGGACGTGCGGGCGGCATTAAACGAACGCACCCAAGTATGTTAGAGAAGCAGTATAGCGGAGGGGAGGCGGACCTCTGAGCCTTCCTCATCGGACCATCGTGATTAATTACCTGTTTGAATTACAAATTTGCAGATTTAATCGTAAAAAAGGCCAATTCCACTCAACGTAACGCTCGTGGGAGGTGCAAGCGTTGTTGAACAAGCGCGCCCTAAGTAGCCTACAGTGTCAGTGCAGTTCAGACTGGGGAGGCGGACTAGCAGATTCAGCAGAAGTCATTTGTGTTGTGGAAAATGTATTTCACATTCTTTCCTGTTTTCAACCCAATGTGAGTAATGAACAGGTCTTCAACTGTGAATTCAACTCGCCTATTTGCATGAAGTCGCTTCCATTACATCCTGCTGCTGTGTTTATCTCTCTCCAATAGCGTCAGGTTCAAAGACACGCGATAACTAACGTAATCTGCTAGTAATTCTCCCTGTTTTCTGCCAGCAACACACACGTTGTTGGTCAGGATCTGTATCGTTAACGTTATTTGTTTTGGCCTTTCAATATTACTGGTAGTGATATAGTGCTTAGTTCAGCCGCTTGACTGTACTTATTAGTAGCCTATCCAGTGGTGTCTCTCATGCAGAGATCAGCTGTCAGGTTGTGAACGTGCAGCGTCGCAGCCAAACAGTATCGCAGCTACTTCATAAACCAATTAATGAATTCATAAATACCACCGCAATGGCTATTTGGTTGACATCGCACCCTTGCAACCCTAATCACATATATTATTTTGTTGTTGTTTTTCAGGACAACCCTCCCTTGCTGATGAGCCTTCAGTAGGACAAAGCGCTCCACCCTCCAAGCTACTGTAGGCTACTTGCCGTGCTGGGACCAGACGAGAGCATTTTCAAGAATGAAAGTTGAAACAAACAATACTCATTGACAGAAGGCAATAATTTGATCTGAAACACTGCAATATCATATCACTGAGCTTAAAGAAAGGCTCAACAGTGTGAATGAATGAAATATAAAACACGTACTGCTGCTATTAAACTGCAGCCACTGTAAATTACACATAACCTCTGTTAATATGTATGCTGTTAATTAACACAGTCTATAGTGGTTCTTGCTGAAACGGGTACGTTGTTGCAGTGTTTGAAACAGGAATAAAACCCTCAAAGGACATTTTTTGAGTGCTAGATCCTTCTCTCTGCTGCCCTATGGAAACTCCTGTTTCTCCTGCCTGCACCTAGCTTTTTTATCCGGTGAGCTTCAGCTGATAGCTGCTTTGAACATTGTGAATAGCAATGCCCTTCCCCCAGTGACAGTCCTTTGTTTTGCTAATTCACCCTGCCACCCTGCAGACACTGAAGGTTTTTGTTTTAGAACAGGTTTTCAACGTGACGCGTTTTCTATACACAAACTGGATTTCCCCTGTTTCCCATATAAGTAAAATAGCCTAACAATAAGATATAGGCTACAGTAGGACAATTTGAACAAACGGTGACTATTCTGCATGGCATTCCATCAGTGAAACATGATTTTATTGAACAGCAGAGGCTGGTTGGCCACAACAGGGTGTAGAATAATATTGACACTGGAAATAATGTAGCCCATGTGTTTTTTTTTGTAACTTTATTTTTAAGGTTTTTGTTTTAGAACAGAGTGCATAATTTTCCAACATTTCTCCACATGAGTGACAGTTTTACAAATGCAAACTCACAAAAAAACAAAAAAACAACAAACAAACAAAAAAAAAACATTCAGGTCATCATGATGGGTGTTACAGATCAATTCTTAGTTTTTAATAGTTAGCTTTGTGTTAAGTTATGTTGTTCGGTTACTTGATTTATCCTTTCTCAATCTTAGATAGAAGGTCAGGTTTTCCATCTCATATATTTCCTGTACAATTGCTATCCACTCTTTTTTTGTTGGTGGATCCTGGTTTAGCCATTTTCTTGTTATTGTTTTTTTGCTGGCTACAAGAAGTATTTTGAGGAGGTATTTATCTTGGAGATTAAATTCGATTGGTATATTCCCCAGGTATATGGTGCCAAAACTGTCATCTATTTCAAAACCCAGTATTAATTTGATCTGTGAGATTATTTTTAACCAGTAATCTTGGATTGCTGGGCATTTCCAAAATATGTGATAGTGATCAGCCATTGAATTATTGCATTTTCTCCAGCAATTACCGGATTCTGGTCTATCGTTCTGTAAATATTTTCTTATTGGAGTAATAATAAATCTGATAAGGTTCTTCCATGAAAATTCTCTCCATTGAGCCCATGTGGTTTTAAGGAATGGATTGAGCTGATGACAAGAATGGCAACTTGAATTTGAGGTCTTCATACTTTTCCTCCGTCATGTTCATGAAGTAGGTTCTTGATGGATGTCTGACTCAGCTGCTTCTGCTCAGTTGAACATGGAGCTGTACGATGCTGTGATTTACTGAAAAAGAAATTAAATTATTATTATTATTACTACCTACAAAATAATAACAAGCCCATACATCATCTTCTTTCTGTTAGCAACCGAAGCAGTTTGTTTACAAACAACCTGATCTTTATGGAACCTATGTTAAGTCCCACTATAAACCATTATCTGTCGTCGTTTCACGTTTTACTGAAAAAGGCTGCCACCAGATTAAAGAAAAGACCCTGTGTGATGTTGACTGATGTGTTTTTTTAATGTAATGTGCGCGTTAGTTTTCCTAATTCCATGATTGAAAAACAGCATGGCTCAGATGACAAGCTAGCTCCATATGCAGCTCCAGTCCAAAACAGAGCTAGCTACTGTAGATTGATTAGCGTTACTGTAGCTACACCATGATGCATGACCGCGCATCAGTCAATATCACATAGGCCTAAATGTTTTCTTTAATCTGGTGGGAAAAAAATGCAATCAAAGTTAAAACGGTTTACACGGGACTTAGATTTAGCTCCCATTAGCCATGTTCGCCAGCCACTTCACTTTATGGCTACTACCCTCCATAAGCAGACTACAGGCATAGGCTACCAAATAGCCTACCAACAGCACATAACCATAGCCTTAGCAAACTCCCTAATGTTAACGTTAGCTAACACAGGCCTGCTGTAGGCGACAATCTCATAATCTCCTGGCGGAGATAATAATAACAAGCCCATACATCATCTTATTTCTGTTAGGCTACTACCATAAGCAGAAATGATGTCTTACCTTCACTGTTGTGTTACAAAGTTGATGAATGAGTTCACACTGTAGCCTATTTCCACAGCGCTGCGTGGCATAAAATACTATTATTTATTTATTTATTTAACGTTATCAGACAGCCTTCTTCTTCTTTGGTTCACTCCAGGCACTTCCTGTGGAGTCAATGAACAGAAATAGTGGACAGCGCCACTCTGCCATTTTAACCGTGTTGTGGTCACACAGTGTATCGTTTCTCAGGTGATTCAGCAGATTAAGTGAGCTGCTGCCACCTAGCGTCTAATAAATATTACTGCAGCTTAATTGTTTTCATCAAAGCGGCACCCCGCGGGAAAAGGCAACGCCAGCTCCTCCCGACTCTGCAGACCTCTGTATGTCACTCAATAGCGTGATACAATCTGAACTGTGAGTTTTGTGATCTGTTGCAGCCCTAATTCAAAGTGACTTTACTTATTTTACTAATGACTCTCTTGTCTCTGTTCAGCTGATGATGTCAGGTTGGTGGGAGGAGCCAGCAGCTGTGCTGGTGAACTGGAGGTGAAACAACATGGAGTCTGGAGACCAGTGGTGGAGGACAGGTGGTCTGACTGGACCCTGAAGTTAGCCGCTGTAGTGTGCAGAGAGCTGGACTGTGGCTCTGCTGTTTCCACAGAAAGGAGAAAGGCTTCCTCAGTAAGAAGATCTGTATGGAGGTTCAGTTCTTCCTGTCTTCAGTCTGGATCTACACTGAGGGAGTGTTTAGAGACACGGTCTTACACTTCATCTGTCAGCCTGCAGATCAACTGCTCAGGTAACACCATCAATAACGTGTACGTGTGTGTGTGTGTGTGTGTGTGTGTGTGTGTGTGTGCGTGCGTGCGTGCGCGTGTGTGTGTGTGTGCTTGCGTGCGTGCGTACGTACGTGTGTGTGCGCATGTGTGTGTGTCTGTGTGTGTGTGTGTGTGTGTGTGTGTGGTAAATGTGTTGTGTTGTGGTTGAGAGAGATTGAAAGCAGCACAGAGTCAGTAGGCTATCAGGGCAGAGAACTGAAACAGCTATTCAGTAAAAACAAGTTTGGTGATTCATTCATGTCTCTTCACCACAAAGTGATGTATAATGTTTTTGTTAAAATTGCTCTCTCTCTCTCACACACACACACACACACACACGCACACGCACACGCACACGCACACGCACACACACACACACACACTATCTCCCTCTCTCTCACACTCACTCCTCTCTCTCTCTCTCTTTCTCACTCCCTCTCTCTCTCTCTCTCTCTCTTTCTCCCTCCCTCTCTCTCTCTCCCTCTCTCTCTCTCCCTCCCTCTCTCACTCCCCCTCTCTCTCTCACTCCTCTCTCCCTCCCTCTCTCACTCCCTCTCCCTCCCTCTCTCTCTCTCACTCCCTCTCTCTCTCTCTCCCTCCCTCTCTCTCTCTCACTCCCTCTCTCTCTCCTTTCTCTCTCCCCCCTCTCTCTCACACACACTCTCTCTCTCACTCCCTCTCTCTCTCCCTCCCTCTCTCTCTCACTCCCTCTCTCTCTCCCTCACTCCCTCTCTCTCCCTCCCTGTCTCACTCTCTCTCCCCCTCTCTCTCTCCCTCCCCCCTCCTCTCCCTTTCTCTCTCTCTCTCTCCCCCCCCCCCTCTCTCTCCCTCCCCCCTCCTCTCCCTTTCTCTCTCTCTCCCTCACTCCTCCTCTCTCTCTCTCTCTCTCCATCCCCCCTTCTCTCTCTCTCTCTCTCTCTCTCTCTCTCTCTCTCTCTCTCTCTCTCTCTCTCTCTCTCTCTCTCTCTCTCTCTCTCTCTCTCTCTCTCTCCAGAGTCTGTGAGGCTGGTGAATGGTACTGGTCTGTGCTCAGGCAGACTGGAGGTGAAGTCTAACCAGTCATGGTCCTCAGTGTGTGAAGCTGACTTTGACCAGCAGGATGCAGAGGTGGTCTGTAGGGAGCTTGACTGTGGGGCTCCTTCAGTCCTCCAGGGGGCGCTCTATGGAGACAGGGAGACTCAAATGTGGACCAAAGAGTTCCAGTGTGAAGGCAATGAGTCTGTTCTCCTGGACTGTGGAAGCTCAGGCTCAGCTAGAAACACCTGCTCACCTGGCAAAGCTGCTGGACTCACCTGCTCAGGTAGGAGAGGAGCTGTGTGTCTGTGTGTGTGTCTGTGTGTGTGTGTGTGTGTGTGTGTGTGTGTGTGTGTGTGTGTGTGTGTGTGTGTGTGTGTGTGTGTGTGTGTCTTTCTCAGTAAGAACAATGTTTATGGTTGAATGAGCTTATTGTGAGACATGTATGAAGTGTGTTGGTGGTTTGAGTGAGTTTAGGAGGTGAGATGATGAAGATGCATGTTGGTAATGCAGACTGTATGAAGAGTTTTGAAAAAGTGACTTCAGTTTTGACCAATAAAAACACTCTTGAGTTTGAGTTTGAGTTTTTTTCTTCCAACTCTGTTTTTTGAGTAAATAATTATTATGTTTATTTAATTTCATATTCTTGTTTTATTTGTGTACCACCATGCTGACCACATGCATGCACTGTTTTTATATTTGAATGTTTTTTCCACAAAGATAAAAGAGCCATATCACATTTTTTATTATTATTTTTGCTGAACTGAAAAATGATCTGATCTGTGACTCAATAGCGTGATACAATCTGAACTGTGAGTTTTGTGATCTGTTGCAGCCCTAATTCAAAGTGACTTTACTTCTTTTACTAATGACTCTCTTGTCTCTGTTCAGAGCCTGATGATGTCAGGTTGGTGGGAGGAGCCAGCAGCTGTGCTGGTGAACTGGAGGTGAAACAACATGGAGTCTGGAGACCAGTGGATGACAGGTGGTCTGACTGGACCCTGAAGCCAGCAGCTGTAGTGTGCAGAGAGCTGGACTGTGGCTCTGCTGTTTACACAGAAATGAGAGAGGATTCCTCAGAAAGATCTGTATGGATGTTCAGTTCTGACTGTCTTCAGTCTGGATCTACACTGAGGGAGTGTTTACTAACAGAGTCTGACTCTTCATCTGACAGCCTGCAGATCAACTGCTCAGGTAACACCATCAATAACGTGTGTGTGTGTGTGTGTGTGTGTGTGTGTATGTGTGTGTGTGCGTGTGTGCGTGCGTGCGCGTGCGTGCGTGTGTGTGTGCGTGTGTGTGTGTGTGTGCATGCGTGCGTGTGTGTGTGGACTCTGTGTTGCTGCACTCAGCTCCCATAACAAGTCAATGTGTTGTGTTGTGGTTGAGAGAGATTGAAAGCAGCACAGAGTCAGTAGGCTATCAGGGCAGAGAACTGAAACGGCTATTCAGTAAAAACAAGTTTGGTGATTCATTCATGTCTCTTCACCACAAAGTGATGTATAATGTTTTTGTAATTTGTTAAAATTGCTCTCTCTCTCTCTCTCTCTCTCTCTCTCTCTCTCTCTCTCTCTCTCTCTCACACACACACACTCCTCTCTCCCTCTCTCTCACACTCTCTATCTCTCTCACACTCACTCTCTCTCTCTCTCTCTCTCTTTCTCACACTCACTTTCTCTCTCTCTGTCTCTCTCTCTCTCTCACACTCCCTCTCTCTCTCTCTCCCTCCCTCTCTCTCTCTCTCCCTCCCGCTCTCTCTCTCTCACTCCCTCTATCTCTCTCTCTCTCTCTCTCCAGAGTCTGTGAGGCTGGTGAATGGTACTAGTCTGTGCTCAGGCAGACTGGAGGTGAAGTCTAACCAGTCGTGGTCCTCAGTGTGTGAAGCTGACTTTGACCAGCAGGATGCAGAGGTGGTTTGTAGGGAGCTTGGCTGTAGGGCTCCCTCAGTCCTACAGGGGGCGCTCTATGGAGAAGTGGAGGCTCCAATGTGGACCAAAGAGTTCCAGTGTGAAGGCAATGAGTCTGTTCTCCTGGACTGTGGAAGCTCAGGCTCAGCTAGAAACACCTGCTCACCTGGCAAAGCTGTTGGACTCACCTGCTCAGGTAGGAGAGGAGCTGCAGTTTGTATTTGGCTTAATTTCTGTTCTAATCAAAGTGACTTTACTTATTTTACTAATGCCTCTTGTTTCTGTTCAGAGCCTGATGATGTCAGGTTGGTGGGAGGAGCCAGCCGGTGTGCTGGTGACCTGGAGATTAAAACATCTAATGGAGACTGGAAAACAGTGAGTCGTGCAACCTCTAAATGGAACCTGAAGTCAGTAGCTGTAGTGTGCAGACAGCTGGCATGTGGCTCTGCTGTTTCAACACAAGGGAGAATGTATAGCTCATCAAGATCTTCCACGGCAATGGAAAATGTCTGGGCGATTCGTTCTCTCTGTGATGGGTCTGAGTCTGCACTGAGGGAGTGTGCTGGAAAGCCATATATACCACCATATATAAGCTCTTTCCTGTGGCTGGAGCTGATCTGCTCAGGTAACTGAACAGTGACATCACATCCTCCATTGCTTCCACAGTGCCAGGCTGCTCTCTGACTCCTCTGTGTTACAATGTAGCAGTTATCTGTATTACATATGAATGTAGCAGTTCTCTGTATTACATATGAATGTAGCCTCTCTCTGTATTACATATGAATATAGCAGTTCTCTGTATTACATATGAATGTAGCAGTTCTCTGTATTACATATGAATGTAGCAGTTCTCTGTATTACATATGAATGTAGCCTCTCTCTGTATTACATATGAATATAGCAGTTCTCTGTATTACATATGAATGTAGCAGTTCTCTGTATTACTTAATGTAGCAGTTCTCTGTATTACATATGAATGTAGCCTCTCTCTGTCTTGGACGGTGGCTGCTAACAGACAAACCGTCATCTTTCAACCATCAGCATTAATCACTTTGGTTCAGCCAATCATCTCCCTCTCTGTTTACAGACCTGCTGGTCCAGCCAATCATCTCCCTCTCTGTTTACAGATCTGCTGGTTCAGCCAAACATCTCCCTCTCTTCCTCCATGAACGGGGTCTCCGAGGCCCAGCAGGTGTTCAGGGGCTCCAGCTTCACCATCAGCTGCTCCATCCAGCCACAGTACCCAGGAGGCTTCTTCCATCTCACCTCCAGCAACACAGCACAGGACTACATCCTGCCAGCTGTCAATCACTCTGCCTCCCAGACAGCAGACAACCACACCCAGCCAGCTGTCAATCACTCTGCCCTCAACACAGCAGACAACCACACCCAGCCAGCTGTCAATCACTCTGCCTCCCACACAGCAGACAACCACACCCAGCCAGCTGTCAATCACTCTGCCCTCAACACAGCAGACAACCACACCCAGCCAGCTGTCAATCACTCTGCCCTCAACCACGCCCAGCCACCTGGCAATCTCACTGCCCACTTCCTGTTTCCTGCTGCAAGCCACGCCCACCAAGGGATCTACAGCTGTGTTTATCACATCTATGTTTTCTCTCATAACTTCTCCTTTGAGAGCCAGCCCCTGTCTCTCACTGTCTCAGGTAACTTGACGGAGAATATTCCAGTTTTTGCCCTTATTCCAAAAAAGACAATATTCCACAAATAGTCCTGTTTGCATGCAGCAGTGCATACTCCCATTACTGTAACATAAAATGTTCCCATGACGTAATGTACGTCCTACAGCTACGCTGATTCATGCATTCACTCACTCACTCATCTTAATCTGCCCCCCAATGGCTGTTGGGGTGCATGAACATACCTACACACTATAGGGGTGTAATGGACTTGTGAAACTAGCGTTTGCATGGATAAACCTTTGGGGATTTTTGCATTATTACAATCATCAGCAGTTTGGACTCGACCAACTTACCTCTGGTCTCTGATATGGTAAATGAAAACAAGTCATGGTCATCAGAGCCAGCCTTATTTTTTAACACCAGTAGTTTTACTTCATATTTCAGTAACTTGAGTACAGACGTTCAGTTTAAATTGTAACAACTTTCACGTAACAAAAAATTCCTTTTCTGAAATTAAACTAAATAAATAAATTAGAAAGCAAATTAACATATAGGTTTATAGGTTTAAGGATGGTCTTTTTCTTACCTCATGCTGGTACGCTGTCCTTCCATTCAAACTTGGAACAGCTTTGGTAACAGATTAGTGATGGTGACACAATATACAATGAGTATCAGCCACTGCCATCGGTGTATTTAATCTTATCGGCCGATGAGACAGTTGTAGTCAACAATGCAAAAATCGTCCATTTCCGATATTTAACCGATACATTTGTGCATCACTAAGGGCAACACAAGATTTATGTTTAATGGGAGCTGTTCTCATGATGTCAGCGGATCTGATGAGATGTTTCTGTTTCAGCCTCTCCAGCAGATCTCACCTTCAGACATGTTGTCCCGCTGCTGACTGTGCTGTTGCTGCTCACTGGCCTCTGTTTCTACTGCAAGGTACTGAACATCTTTACTCAGTAGACGATTGGTTAAATGAAACAGACTGTACATTTTAGCTAGAAGAGAGGTGTGATCCAGTAACAGCTGCTGTCATGTTTTTCCAGGCCAGAAGGAGGCACCAGCCAGGAAGAGAGAACATTGAGCTGGTTTATTATAACCTTCGTGGTTCAGATGCTGAAGGAAGAGAGGAGAACATCCAGCCAGATTATTATAACCTTGATGATTCCAGTGCTGAACGGAGTGAGGACATTGAGATGGGTTATGATGACGTGGGTGGTTCCAGTATTGAAGGAAGAGAGGAGAACATTGAGCTGGACTATGATGACGTGGGTGGTCCCAGTGCTGAAGGAAGAGAGGAGGACATTGAGCTGGACTATGATGACCTGGGTGGTCCCAGTGCTGAAGGAAGAGAGGAGAACATTGAGCTGGATTATGACGACCTGGATGGTCCCAGTGCTAAAAGAAGAGAGGAGGACATTGAGCTGGATTATGATGACCTGGGTGGTCCCAGTGCTGAAGGAAGAGAGGAGGACATTGAGCTGGATTATGATGACGTGGGTGGTCCCAGTGCTGAAGGAAGAGAGGAGGACATTGAGCTGGATTATGATGACCTGGGTGGTCCCAGTGCTGAAAGAAGAGAGGAGAACATTGAGCTGGATTATGATGATCTGGGTGGTCCCAGTGCTGAAGGAAGAGAGGAGGACATTGAGCTGGATTATGATGACCTGGGTAGTTCTAGTGCTGAAGGCGGGTTGGGTGAAGAAGCAGCAGCCCAGGGATAGTAGGATATCCAAGGATCTGATCTCACTCCAGATGGATGTCTCAGCTCTCACACAGCCAGCTGTCCATCACCTTAGTGAAGGTAGTGACAGAGTTCCCTTTAAAGTCTCACTGAAATCACAGCAGGAAAAAACAGAATAATTGAAAAGGAAGTCAGGACATGTTGCAGTTGTCTATCCATCAATATCATAATGCAGCCAATCAGTTGTCAGTAGTGAAGGCTCACAGCAAATCAGATGACTCCTTGACATAAATATTCATGACAACTCTCCCTGTCAAAGTTACTGAGAGTTTAATTGGTTTGATTGAATTGTCATTTCAGTTTGACTTTAATCATTTTTTATTCGGTTTATCCGTTTTCCCGTTAGTTCAGGTCCATTTCTTGTCACAGTGATATCTACAATATGAGGTTTGGAAGAGGTGGAGAAAGCCTTCAGGGATTGTGAAGAAGAATGTGACACAAGAGTCACACATGTATTCATCAGGGTCCAATTCAGAAACTGAAGAAAACAAAACATTCTGCTTTTGTGCCTCCATTGTTAACTGTGGGGTTTGGATCTACTGAACCTCTTTAATAGCCAGACATGTCTCAGATTTATCAGATCTATCTAGCAGCTGTAAGTAGCCATAGAGACCAACAAGCAAGGACTAGCAATCTATTGGTGTACAAATGTATGACTGTTTATACAATGCAATCTGCATAAAAGTTTCAGCAATCTCTTAAAAAACAAAAAAATAACTTCATGATGTTCGGCCATCATGCAGACTGCTCTTCTCCTGTTTCCTCAAATCCCGTCTCCCAGTGGAATAGATCTACTGCTTAAAGCAGACGCCTTATCCAGGGGCCATGTCTCCTATTTCTATGATCTCCTCTCTCCAGTGAATGTGGTGGCCATCAATAAAAGCAGAGAGAGCTGGGAAAGAGAACTGCAGACCTCCTTCTCAGACAACTTCTGGGAGGAAGCTTTGCAAGCCGTCAACTCTTCTTCTAGTTCTGCCAGACTTAGCCTCATACAGTTTAAAGTAGTACACAGACTCCACTATAGTAAGGCCAAACTGGCTAAACTCTACCCAGATAAAGTGGTTGATGAATGTGATAGATGCTCACAGGCACCTTGTAACTTGACTCATATGTTTTGGACCTGTCCCAAACTATCTGGTTTCTGGCACTCCTTTTTTGATATGTGTTCGGACATTCTGAAGGTGAGAATCTGTCCATCCCCTCATATTGCAATCTTTGGTAGACCACGGGACGAGCTCGATATGTCGGTCACCCAATCCAATGTTATCGCTTTTGCCCGGAGGAAAATTCTTTTTCTTTGGAAATCCTCTCAGCCACCTTCATTTAAAACCTTCATTTAAAGCTTGGTTTGAAGACATTTTATTTTTGCTTAAATTCAAATTGGAAAAAATTCAATTCACCCTGCGGGGCTCCTCTGACAAATTTTACTCACACTGGAGACCGCTGATCGAATATGTAAAGGACCTTCCCCCAGATGACGTGGCTCCTTAGAACAAGGGCCTGGGCCCTCCCAGGGATGGACGAGTACCTCGCTGCCTGCCCACCACACTTACAGCCGCGCGGTATCCTTCTAACCTCATGAGGCCTAAATAGGCCTCATGAATAAATATTATAAAAAATAAAAAATAAAGGCTCTGCCTGCCCTGCCTCATGCCTACACACAACCAATCATCACTCCGCATGCTAAACCCAACCCAATCACAGGTAGAGTAGGGCGTGACATGCTTGGGCATCCTGGGGAAAGAAAATCTATCTTCGCCATCCTGGGAAAACAAACAAACAAAAAAGAGTAAATGGCCATGTCTTGACTGAGGGGGCGGGATAGTCTGGGTGACGGGGCGATGCGCCCTCATGCCCCCTCATGACGCCGGGACTGGGCTCGAGTGAGGTCCGTTGCTGACAGCTGCTTTCACCATTTCTTTCTCATTCTAGAACATGCTCCAGAAAGTGAAACTACTGAATAGCCCTTAAACAAACCCTATTCTAATTGGCTATCAGAACGTGATGATGGACCAATCACAGAGCATCTTACTCGTAGCAGAATGAGCTAGTCTTAAAGGGACAGACACCAATTCACTAGACTAGACCATTTTCAACAGCCGCCCCCAAATTTGTCATACAAATTTGCCAAATAGAAAATTTAAATAAAGTGTACAAGGGGGAGACTTATCCTAACTGTCCCCTTTGTCGTGCGGTATTGCTGGAAGGCGGACAAGCCGTACCACAGGTCTGACATAAGTCTTGTCTTGCACCTGTACTCAAGGCCACATTAACAACCCCAGGGGCCCCTGGGCACTGAAGCACCTGGGGCCCCCCCCACCCCGACTTCCTCCCGAACTTTACACTCGGACACAAGAAGGGGGAAAACCAGATTAAAATAAATCAATGGAATGGTCTATGGAAAAATGAATGGCTGACCAGTCACCACCACCAGGGCCGCTGGAACTGTTTTTAAGTAGGGGGTGCAGAGCGTGTCATCAACACCAACTGATATGCTGCATATTTTGTCTGTCCAAATTATACCTCAGCCCAGTCATCAAGAAAATGGAAAATATGTTTCTCCCCCCCCCCCCACACTAACTACAAGATTAAATAGAAAAACGATAAGATCGAATGCAGAGTTGGGGAAACTGAACGGTGCTTTCCTGTGATGATCGTGTGATGATAGCATAGTGTGAAGATCAGATAGCATTACCTGGCAACAGTCAGATTACTCTGATAAAAGTAGGGTTGCGGTGGTGATGCTATGGAAACAGACACCTGTCTGGTAAGTTTGGCTCATAACACAAACACTTGAACTTAAATAGCCTGGGGGATTTTCAGTATGTGGAAGTTTTCAGTCAATTCAAAAATCATCTGGGGTCAGTTGCACCAAGTGGTCTTAACTATGCCTGCTCGTAACCAGGCCCGTAGCCAGGGTTTGAGAAATACCGAGGTCATTTTAGCGCGGCTTGGGGGGCCCCGGGGGGGACTGTGCCCCCCCGGATCGAAAATTTTGTCCATTTTAAAGTACAATGCTTCAATCTGGTGCACTTTGAGAGCAAAATTAAGAGGCTAGATCTATAAAGAACTACAGACATCATGTTAGATTAATATCCTCTTTACTGTGCTGTTGCTTTAAAATGATACAAAAAATAAATGTCTCCCCATATGATATAATTTATATTCTGCATACAGGTCACATGGCAGAATACTGCTCAATTAAATACAATGGCCCATCTACACAAACATCACTTAGAACTGTCCCTAAAGTCTAGCCCCAATCTAGCCTCAATGCAAAATCGGAATGTTGTGAGTTATCTTTCTTCCTTCTATAGCACACAGAGAGGAAGCAAATTGTTGCATTTCTGATCAACTGTCACATTAAAACATCAATGACAGATGAATAGATCTGGGGGCCGGGGCTATTTTTCTAAAAAAAAAAAAAAAATTGTGTGTGTGGAAAATACCAAGGTCATGACCTCGGTGTCCTCAATGGTAGCTACGGGCCTGGTCGTAACTCCTACGTCGGTCTTAGTTAAGACCAGTCTTTAGAGTGGATTTACGCCTGTTGCACCAATAGGGCTTATGTCTGGTCTCAACTACGCTGGTCGTAGCAATACGCGTCCATGTGAATTGCCGGGGAATGCCCCCTGATTGGGCCAAAAATGTGCCTCGCGCCGTCACCCACTACTGTATGTGCGTCACTACACCCTCCCTCCTCCCACCCCCCTCCTCCTGTGGACCTCCGGGGGAAAATGGCGGCGATTAGTGTCAGGCAGTCTGAATGAAATTGAATGTAATGTTCCCAATTCTATGTATTAAATTCTAAAAAACGACCCTCAACATTTGGGAAGGCTAAGCCACACAACTAGTTCGTTATAATCTAACTTCATGCTTCAAAGGCGACTTTACGACGATGAGGACGGTAAGGACTCAATTACAGCAGGTCTCCGCTGATAGACACGGAGATCTCTGTTACAGGCAGGCACCCTTACCCTTATGACCCTTACGCCTCCTCCTGACCAGGCGTAAGAGTTACGCCTGGGCGTAGTGAAAAGAAGGCTTAAGCCCTCTTGGTGCAACCGGCGTAGCTGTTAGGCCGTAAAGTTACGACCAATTTAGCTTAAGACCAGTCGTAAGACCACTTGGTGCAACTGGCCCCTGAACACTAGAAAGGCCCAGGGATTTGGGATGGGCAATATGCCGTCAAAAGAAGAGGATTATAGTTAGAATTATATTTCCTTGTTTGAAAGTATGTTTAGGGAAATTCATTGAGGGACCTTTTGAAAGCTGAGATAGGCTACCGGTATTTCAGTTCCAAAATTCAAAACCAGCTTTTAGATGCTGGCTTGGCATTGCTCGTGTTTAGTCGTGTTGTGTGAGGTGTGAATATTCACCAGTCCAGGTAATAGCGGCCAAAACCTATATGACAACAATAATAATAATAATAATAATAATAATATAAACACACACACACACACACACACACACACACACACACACACACACACACACACACACACACACACACACACACACACACACACACAGCTTCTCTAGGCCTGTTTTCTTACTTTGAAAATGGCCTAATTGAAAAACATAAATCAACGTCATCTCATTCAACATTCCACAATATAGATCCTGCACTGAACATGTAAATTATAGATATCAATACTATTATGAATTTGATCAGCTCTTCTTGCACACAGGGCACCTCAGATAGTGCCTGTTTCTTAATGAGAACAAAAACACATTCTACACTCAATTTAAAACTTATAAAGGGAGTGAGAACAGTTCCTCTGTTTTCCCTCTTTGACTTGGTGGTAAACATATTTCATGGTGTCTAGCACCACCCAGTGGCCACTGCACAGATTACACAGGCAATTATTTATTATTTTAAAAGGAGCCTATTGACATATTACAATGTGTGTGTGTGTAACTGACCGCTTACCTCCTAATTGTCATTGACTATTTGTTTTATTTTGTGTAATTGGTACATTTCCTTTATAAGGAGTTTTTTGGTCCCTTGATTGGACTTGGAACAGCTCGAATGCATATTAACCTGTGAGTTTCCAGAAGATGGCAGACAAGGGGGGGTCTATTGACCTTTCATGTCATGTCATGTGACTAGGAACCCCCATTTTCTAGAGCCAATATCACCACCTGTCTCAGGTGGCCTCATTCGAGTGCTAGCAGCAAACTTGTAAGCAGAGTTTGAGAAACTCCAACACACTGCAATGAAGATGAGAAACCACTTTAAATCCATGGAGGTATCCAATCCAATCCAACTTTATTTATAAAGCGCTTTAAAACAACCAGAGGAGGACCAAAGTGCTGTACAGAGTACTGAAGAGCAATCAGCTAAAAACAATAAATCAATAAAATCAATGAAATGAATAAACATAATAAAAGACGTTACGTAAAATATATAAAAGCAAAAATCAATCAAATGCATAAAAACAAAATAAAAGGTGTAAAATAATAGAATGCATAAAGACATAAAAACATAAAAGCAACTCATGGGTCATAAAATCAGCATCCTACATGGCAGCGAAGGCCAAGGAGAAAAAGTGTGTTTTGAGGAGGCCTTTAAAGTGGGACAGTAAGGAGACCTGCCTAATCTGCAGCGGTAGGCCGTTCCATAGTTTAGGAGCCACTACAGAGAAGGAGCGATCCCCTCTGAGTATAGAGTATGTGTAGTGTATGTAGTATAGTTTAACTTGAGCTGTGATTGCAGTTGCGTTGTTTCATTTAAGTTGATGTTGACATTTCTCTTGCTTCATTTGTTCGCCAGTGTGCCATTTTGGTCAAGATGAATCGGTAAACCCTCGGTTAACCCATTGATACCTGATGCACCTTTAAGAACGCGGTTCGCGGTCTTAAAGGGATACGCACACAAATGAGGGATATACACGCAAATGCTGCATCAGGTATCAATGGGTTAACAGCCTTGGTGAGCGGATTGAGGTACGCTGAATGTGTTGCACTATCAGCAGGCACATTGTATTGTTCCATTTGAATGTGTTTTGTTTGTTTGAGGAAAGTGGTTTGAGCTGTTGCAGTGTGTGGTGTCTTAGACTAGACTTAGACTACTGTAAAAAATACCATAGTGTTTAGGGCGGACTGGGATTATAATTCAGGCCGGGCATTAGATACCAAGCAGGTCAGGCCGATAGGGTCCGATGTGCGTGCCGGCGCCCGAAAAATTTGGGCCGTTTGAAGCCCAATTTGGGCAGTTTGAAGTAGGGATGTAAATTTTCGGTTAATTTCACTTTCGATTAACCGACGCTAATAATCGATTAAAGGCCCAATCCGTCAAAACTCACTATTACTGAGGCCGGTGGCCGTTAGTGTAACTGCAGGCAGCGTGTGAACGAGCTGCCGCGCGGGCACCATACTCGCACGCGCACAAGCAGTTGCCTGGCAACAGCGGAGCTGTTCGTTGCTTTGTAACGTTAACTCATAAAGGTCACTTGAAAACGGCAACCTGGACAATTTATCGGTCAGATCAGCCTCGAGATGCCCAGGAAGGATTCTGGATGAATTAGGGGACGTTATTGTGGCATGTTTGGTCGTGTTTTGGCTTGCGTTGGCTGCGGGCAAGTCGATACTCATGTTAGCAAAAGCCAGGAAATAGCCTGCTCCCCCTATGTACGGTAATGCCTGGAGTTGACCAAACTGAACAATCAAACAATGTTTCATAAGCATAACAGTAACGTTAGGCATATTTAGGACTGTTAAATTCATTATCCACACAAGACGGTAACGTTATTAGTGTGGCTGGTGGTAATTTCTATAAATGTAAATTAATATTAGTTAGCCGCGATTAGCATCAAGCTAACATTACTAGTATGTGCAGTCCCACTGCAGTCAGAGCCTGCTGGCTGCGGGAAGTGGATACTCATGTTAGCACAAGCCAGGAAATAGCCTGCTCCCCCTGTATGTACGGTAGCCTACCGTCAAACAATGTACCGTAAGCATAACAGACAGTAGGCTAACGTTAGGCATATTTCCGACTGTTAGATTCATTATCAACACAAGACAGTAACGTTATTAGTGGGGCTGGTGGTAATTTCTATAAATATAGCTAAATCTATCAGTTAGCCGCGTATAGCATCAAGCTAACGAATCACCACCGCAGCTAAATGCAGTCAAACAATAATGTTCCATGACCATAAGCATAACGGTAGTAACGTTAGGGTTGCATTACTTCACACAAGACGGTAATGTTAGCAGAGTTTCTGACCAGGTGGTCAGATACTTGTACTACGGAGTGACAGTAAAAATCTTGAATCTTGAAAATCCATTAGCAAGCAGCTAACGTTATCTGGTCAAAACCACATTACACTAGCTACAAGCAGCAAGTTCCCTTCATGAACCGAAAACACAGTCCTGACTCTAGTTTCCCCCCGATGTCGGTCACATTGCTGCTGTCTGGCCAGACGGGCTTCATTAGATAAATATTTATTTATTTAGTCTGGACTTTTTCTGGAGTCTGTGTTTGTTGTTTCCTTTAGCTAGCAGCTAGCGACGAGCGTAACGTTAAAAGCTACTTCAGCCATTTCCTGTTAGCGTCTAGGACAAGAGACAAGCTCGACGTGAACGCGCGAGACGTCACATCCTCTAGCTGTGGCGGGAGATGCTATCCACTTCGAAACTGCGGTTTTCCATGTATCTTCTGAACGGCTGGTCGGAGAGAAACGCCCCTGGTCGGCATTTTTAAGTGACGTCAAGGCGCATTCACTCAGTGCCAATAATAAACACTTTGTGCACATTTATTTCTCGCCAAAACCAACGGAATGGGCCTTTAACCTATCGGTTAATTCATAATTTTTTAATATAAAAAAAAAAAAAAAAAAAAATGTTTTTTTTTTTTTTTGTCTATTTACTCAATGAACTCATGCCCAAACAAGGCGTGTCTATTTAGATGCTGAAATGTTAATGCTTTTTGTGTTAGAATTTCTAACACAAAAAGCATTAACAAGCATTAACAAAAAGCATCAACATTTCAACACAAATTCTTTTTGTGTTAGAATTTCTAACACAAAAAGCATTAACATTTCAGCATCTAAATAGACACGCCTTGTTTGGGCATGAGCTCATTGAGTAAATAGACCAAAAAAAATAAAAAAAAAAAAAAATAATAATAATATTAACTGATAGACCGACAGCAATAACCGAACAACGACGTTAGCGACGGTTAATCGATTAACGGTTAACCGTTGACATCCCTAGTTTGAAGCCAGATTTGGGCCGTTTGAAGCCCAATTTGGGCGGTTTGAAGCCCAATTTGTGCCATTTGAAGCCCAATTTGGGCCGTTTGAAGCCAGATTTGGGCCGTTTGAAGCCCAATTTGGGCCGTTTGAAGCCAGATTTGGGCCATTTGAAGCCCAATTTGGGCAGAGTCCAACTTTACAATGAGATGCACCCACTTTAACCCTGAATAAAGTAATAAAACCACTAGTAAACCAGTAGACGGCGCCTGGGCTGCTGTTCAGTGAGTGGCCTGACTGGGGGCACACAAAAAAAAATATATATATATATATATATATATATATATATATATTTTTTTTTTTTTTTTTTTTGCAGGCCAGGCCAGGCCAGGCCACCGGGCATTTGCCCGACGTGCCCGATTATGCAGTCCGCGCCTAAACCAAGAGCTGTTACAGTGTGTCCTGTGTTAGACTACTGTAAAAAAATACCATGGTGTTTACCCAAACCAAGAGCTGTTACAGTGTGTGGTGTCTTAGACTAGACTTAGACTACTGTAAAAAAATACCATGGTGTTTACCCAAACCAAGAGCTGTTACAGTGTGTGCTGTGTTAGACTACTGTAAAAAAATACCATCAGTTTTTAAGGCGGAAGGAAAGGACAGATAGCGCCAAACCACTGAGCCACCATGCTGTGCTATCCAGTGGGCTTCACAGAACAGATATAAAGTCATTAGGAAAGTGTTTACTGAGGTCATACATCGAGGAGTACGATCATTTTCCCACTGACGTCTTCTATAGAACCTGACTTCTTTTTGCAGCAAGTGGAGTCGCCCCCTGCAGGCCATTAGAAAGAATGCAGGTACAGTACGCATTTGCTTCACTTTTGAGAACCGGAGGTTGCCCCCTGTGCAAAACACTTGAAAATGCTGTGGATTTTCCATATTCTGGTGTTTTTATGTTTTATACAATACACAATCTAATCACGTGTGACACCTCACTCTGCCCTCCCACTGTGAATCCTACGCAGGTGATTCACTTCCTGAAATGCACGGCCTTTGAACTCCTGCTTCTTCATCTGCTGCCAGGGGTTTTTCCTGATTGCTCGCTGTCCTCGTGACAGAGATAGATTCACCTCTCTGGCTTTTCCCCAGTGGAGTTATCACCCCTGCGTCCACGCGCGCTGATTACATCTGGGCAGCCTTGCGCTCGCACACTCGACAACACACTCAAGCTCCCTGTACAACACCCTGTTTCATTTCTGCAACATCTCTCCCTGTTTTCATCCTAGCCAGAATAAAATGCAGACTTTGGACATTTCTGCAAGCCACGGATATGTAGACTATCATGTTTCTTTTTTTCTTTTTTTTTGTAAATAAAGTTTTTATTTATTTACACACATAGACAGCATAAACATAAACAAACATTTTTACTTTCACTTATACATTTCCAGGCCTGTAATAAATGAACATACTTGGTTCCGTGATATATTCACAAAAAAATAAAAAAATAAAAATAATTAAAGCAATATAATATAATATAGCCACATCACAGTGTCCCAGTCGTGCTATGAGCAAAGAAGCGGTCCAATGCAATTTTGAAATCCTCATTTCTATCATTGACTCTTGCCAACATGTGTTCATATGATACTATTTCTAACATGAATTCTACCCACTTTTTTAAATCTGGAGAGGATGTACTTTTCCATAATCTGAGAATCATTCTGGCAGCCGTGACCACGCCTACATTTATCACTGCAAAGTCGTACTTCGATATATTTGGCACTTCTGTTTGGTCCCCCAAAGCCATAATAACCTTGGTGACACAGGCACCTCCGAACCCAACCATTTCCCTATGTATTCTATTACTTTTTCCCAAAACGGGTAAACCAGTTTGCACTCCCATATTGCATGTAGAAACGTTCCTGTCTCTGCCTGACATTTGACTATCATGTTTCTGAACTAAAAGTACCCTGCGTCACATTTCTAGCTACGTGTATATTGTAGAGGTGAGAGGAAAGGAGATCGAGAATCGGATCTCTTCTTGGCAGATCAAGTCGCTGGAGCCGTTTATTTCCTGATCTCTAACACAATGCAGCTTGTTGTGGGCTAGCTAACGTGGCGTGGCTCACTAGCATGTAGCTGTGTTGTGGGCTAGCTAACGTGGCGTGTCTCACTAGCATGTAGCTGTGTTGTGGGCTAGCTAACGTGGCGTGGCTCACTAGCATGTAGTTGTGTTGTGGGCTAGCTAACGTGGCAGGGCTCACTAGCATGTAGCTGTGTTGTGGGCTAGCTAACGTGGCGTGGCTCACTAGCATGTAGCTGTGTTGTGGGCTAGCTAACGTGGCGTGGCTCACTAGCATGTAGCTGTGTTGTGGGCTAGCTAACGTGGCGTGGCTCACTAGCACGTAGCTGTGTTGTGGGCTAGCTAACGTGGCGTGGCTCACTAGCATGTAGCTGTGTTGTGGGCTAGCTAACGTGGCGTGGCTCACTAGCATGTAGCTGTGTTGTGGGCTAGCTAACGTGGCGTGGCTCACTAGCATGCAGCTTGTTGTGGGCTAGATAACGTGGCGTGGCTCACTAGTATGCAGCTTGTTGTGGGCTAGCTAACGTGGCATAGCTCACTAGCATGTAGCTGTGTTGTGGGCTAGCTAACGTGGCGTGGCTCACTAGCATGTAGCTGTGTTGTGGGCTAGCTAACGTGGCGTGGCTCACTAGCATGTAGCTGTGTTGTGGGCTAGCTAACATGGTGTGGCTCACTAGCATGTAGCTGTGTTGTGGGCTAGCTAACGTGGCGTGGCTCACTAGCATGTAGCTGTGTTGTGGGCTAGCTAACATGGTGTGGCTCACTAGCATGTAGCTGTGTTGTGGGCTAGCTAACGTGGCGTGGCTCACTAGCATGTAGCTGTGTTGTGGGCTAGCTAACGTGGCGTGGCTCACTAGCATGTAGCTGTGTTGTGGGCTAGCTAACATGGCGTGGCTCACTAGCATGTAGCTGTGTTGTGGGCTAGCTAATGTGGCGTGGCTCACTAGCATGTAGCTGTGTTGTGGGCTAGCTAACGTGGCGTGGCTCACTAGCATGTAGCTGTGTTGTAGGCTAGCTAACGTGGCGTGGCTCACTAGCATGTAGCTGTGTTGTGGGCTAGCTAATGTGGCGTGGCTCACTAGCATGTAGCTGTGTTGTGGGCTAGCTAACGTGGCGTGGCTCACTAGCATGTAGCTGCGTGCTGTGGTCGTGTCATCCCCAGAGGTGAGACGTAGACTGACAACAAGCCATAATGTGGCGTTACAACAGTCCCTTCCAATCATGTGACTCAGTCCAAACCTGCACTTGTGCTTTATGTTCGTATCCACGTTCTAGTGGTCAGTTTGTGGTCATCACAACGTTCATCATAAACGTTAGAAACGTCATAGTCTGCTATTGAAATAGGGCATAAAACACTTACCTTTCACACCAGAGGGCCGTGTTCGAGTCCCAGGGTTTTCAAAGTCTATTTAAGCCTATAACCAAAACCATAATACAATATGTACTCATGTACATCTTGTATATATATTTACTCCATTTGATTGCACTTGCAACATTGTCATTGTCTTTATCTAGCTTTCCTACTTCTTATCTCTGTATATTGATGTGACCGCTACGCTGCATACAGACACTAAGACAAATTCCTTGTATGTAACTTGCATACTGTGGCAATAAAAGTGATTGTGATTCTGATTACATTAACCAGTTGTTTTCCTTGTTGTTTAGGGAAGTACCGCCGTTTTGTTAGAGATTTACGTTGAGATTGTAGCTGTAAAACAGATTCACGAAGCTATACAGGATGTTTTCCAATGTGTAATACCCCTAGATAGTAAAACAATGTATTTTGGTATATCGGAAGACTGGTTGAAAGAACACAGATATTTGATTAATATATTGCTGGTAGCTGGTAAAAAAGCTCTCACCAGGAAGTGGTTATCACAGGAAAGCCCTAAAGTGAAAGAATGGATGAATATTACGATGGATATATATAAGATGGAAAGACTAACTGCTGTTATCAATCATAAAGTAGAACAATTTACCTCAAGATGGGAATGCTGGGTTCAATATATAACACCCATTAAGCCAGATTTGATCTTTTTGGATCCAAGATGAATGTATAGTGAAAAGTCCACTCCCTGTTTTGTTTGTTTGTTGTTTGTTTGTTTTGTTGCTGCTGTTGTGGTTTTGTCTTTTCTTTTATCTCTCTAAAAAAATAAAATAATCTATGGCAGTACATATCTACAATGTATACAATGCAAGTATGTAATGATAATAATCTGTCAGACTGCATTTTTGTTCATATATATTGTTAGAATTGAAAATGAAATTAAATAAAACCTCAGCATGATGTTCATTTTGGAAACTATGGTCCAATTTAAAGTAAAAGATAGGATAAAGCAGCTTGCAGATCATCGATCAATAGCAGCCGGCTCTGTGGGAAACCCCTGGGCTGGTCTCTGCTTCGGCCTCCAAATAACCAAGATGGCTACGGTCGACTCGAGGCTTCAAAAGTCCACAAACCTATGGGTGACGTGACGGTGGTGATAAGTACATCTTTTATTTTCTATGGATACTGTAGCCACCATGATTAAAGAAACAAAGAAAAGAGTGTCACCTACAGAAAGAATGCAGGTTTCTCCCTGACCAGCTATATAAAAACATCCAGTTAAAAAATGGGCTCGTGATAATATATATAATTCAGAGGGATTGTACAGTGCATTCTTGGACCCCCCCCCATAAAAGGGTACAATTGAAAGATATTGAATCTAGGAGGCAAAAATAGTGTTTATCCGCAGCTTCAATACAATAAATATTAGTATGTGTTTTTGGCCTTCAATAAGGCATCATGGTCTGACTCCTAGTCAACAGTGCTCTGTGTCTGTGCTTATGTGAATGTTCAGCCATTAGGTTATTGCCTTTGTGAAATATTCCTGAGTCTCGTCACTAGAACAGGAGCGTCACAACGTGAGCACCATTTTCAGCCTCATTGCGTTGTGCCTTTCTGAGCGTAGGGGACATATGTGCTCAGTGATTGTCTGGGGCGAGCGTGACTCTGAGCATGTGTGAGCATGAATACAGACTCTGAGCATGTGTGAGCATGAATACAGACTCTGAGCATGTGTGAGCATGAATACAGACTCTGAGCATGTGTGAGCATGAATACAGACTCTGAGCATGTGTGAGCATGAATACAGACTCTGAGCATGTGTGAGCATGAATACAGACTCTGAGCATGTGTGAGCATGAATACAGACTCTGAGCATGTGTGAGCATGAATACAGACTCTGAGCATGTGTGAACATGAATACAGACTCTGAGCATGTGTGAACATGAATACAGACTCTGAGCATGTGTGAGCATGAATACAGACTCTGAGCATGTGTGAGCATGAATACAGACTCTGAGCATGTGTGAGCATGAATACAGACTCTGAGCATGTGTGAACATGAATACAGACTCTGAGCATGTGTGAGCATGAATACAGAGTACATACTGTATGTGTGTGTAGGGTCACATTAAGTGTGTTGGGGCATTTTACAGCTACAATCTCAATGTAAATCTCAAACAAAACGGTGGTACTTCCCTAAAGCCCATGGCACACCAATCAAACATTCTCCAACAACTGCCAACAAACACGAACAGACAATTGTCTGTGAATGTTGGCAGATGTTGGATATTGTTTGAAAGCATGGCACACCGACCAAACATATTCAGCACAACAGTTGTTCTAATTTCAGCCAAATGGTGGCGGTAATGCAACAATAACTATGCCAACTGCCGTAAAACACCAAAGAAGAAGAAGCTGACCAAATAACTTCCGTTTTTACTTCGACCTACACTGCTGATGCTGACAAGACACATTTAATGCTAAAACATTTGACCATGAAATGGTTGAGATGACACATCGTACAACTCTCGTTTTGATTCCCACAGCTCTACCAAGAGTTCCTCTCTTTCCAGGGTCCAAAACGAAGCCATCGACAGCAACCAGAAGTTTACTGCTAGCTAGTACTGAGTGTGCGCGCGAGCTCCGTTTCCATGGATACGCGACTGAAAACATGGTGAACTGACCAGACAACCGCGAACACCGAACAAGCACGGATTGAACATGTTGAATCCGGGCGAACATCACCGAACATCGCCGAACACGAACAGACAAGGACAGACAGCTATGGCACACCAAACGAACATCTACGTGTGTTCGTTCGTGTTTGTTGGAGAATGTTCGATTGGTGTGCCATGGGCTTAAAGAATAAGGAAAACAACTGGTGCAGTGCACCGTAACACGGGCGTTACGTTTCAGATTTTTTGCTGTTCATCTGTTATTAACGTGATGAATTAGGTGGTTAATTCTGAACAATGCTGTTCATGCTACATACCAAATTAATCGTCTGAATCTTGTGCATCGAACCATGTCTTCCTTTTTCGGATCAGATCAACACAGCGGAAGTTATAGCCGTCTTTGTACAAAGACAAAGACAACATTTCAGATTATTTGGCTTTTTCAAATGGCTTTTTGGAAATCCGCCTAGGTATCTCCCTACAAAAACCACTGCCAAATACTCATGTTTTGGTATTTTTTCATCTCCTTTGAGTTGGGATGTGGTAAGGCCTGTGGCTATGTCTCCATTGGGTTTCTAGCCATAAATACAACAACCACAGGTAACTGTTTACACTCTAAAGGTGTTTTTTATTCTAGGCGAGAGTCAACCACTGTTTTTGAGCTGGAGTTACTCAGGGTCAGTAACACATAGAGTTATTCTGACACTTGGAACAGAAACTTCAAAGTCTTACCTTTCAGAAAAGGTCAGGCAGTTGTCTGTACCCCTAGCGGTTTAGCCACAGTAAGCATTTTAGTTTGGGTATGTCGTTTTCACCATTTCTTCAGAAATAGGTGGCTTTAGAAGAGGTTAAAGATAATAATAAAAAGAAAACATTCATTTTAATAAACGTAACCCCAGAAAAAAACGAAGAAGAAAAAAACAATGCATTAAGGCATTGTGTATTACTGCACTATTCTTTGTGAAATAAATTTGAGTGGTAGGCTATAAATACATTTTAAAAAACCTTAAATTTGGGTCACGACTTAACTAAGGAAAAATGTGGGTCTTGAGGCTAGGCCAGTTGAGAACCAACTGCTTTAAGTCCCCGTTATGCTTCACACAAAGATAGTTTGTGTGCAGCGGATGATGTGTCGGCTTGATCCCCTCCGATCAAACCACCCACCCTAACCCCCCCCCCCCCCCCCCCCCCTCCTCTGCTCCCCTGGTCGGCAGCCCCTGCAGGGCGTCCCTCATGGAAGCAGACTGCAGCTCTCAGCGCAGGTTAGCAGGATTGGACAGCAGCTTTAACGGGCCCTGGCATCCTCGTTACAGGAGCTGCTTTCACTCATTAATTCAGTCAGAGCTGCGCCAAGCAGGCCACAGAGATGTGGATGTGGGGGGGAGTCAAGATAACGAGAGGAACAAGGCTTGCCGGAGCATTTCCAACGCTACTACCGAGTATTCCGAATGTCAGCTTGCCTGAATAGCACTTGCCAGTCTGTACAGCATGTTCACTTTGGGTCTGGAGCCCAGACTGTTGTTTGAACCTCTCCATAACAACCTTCATGTTTTTAAATCATGATGTTGAGAGAAGTCAAGCTGCTGCAGGTGGACAGAAGAAACCTGAGCACGCGTGACCTGGCTGCATGCTTCACCAAACCATTCAAGTCTGTCTGGGGGGAGTCAGGGTGCGTCTTGTGCGTGTGTGTGTGTGTGTGTGTGTGTGTGTGTGTGTGTGTGTGTGTGTGTCCTCTCTCTCTCTCTTTCTTTGACCTTTATTTATACAGGGGAGTCTAAAGCCCAATTTATGCTTTGTCTGCCGACACTTTTGAAACGGTCGCCGACAGAAATGAGCAGTGTTGGGCAAGTTATTCTGGAAAAGTAATTAGTTACTGATTACTGATTACTCCTTAAAAAAGTAATAAAAGTTACTTTACTGATTACTTTTTCAAAAAGTAACTAGGTACGTTACTAGTTACTTTACTAGTTACTTTTATTTTTATTTTTATCCCAAATACCGTCTAGCATGTCACTGTATTAATTATTTTCGCTTTGGTATTATATAGGCTATGTTAAACGAAAAGCCAAAGGCATTTTACTTTGAAATTCGGTTAGAAAGAACAGGAAGTGGTGTATTAAGACTGGCTAGCTTCACACGAAATGAAAGTCAGACAGTCACACAGATAACGTGAGTGAAAGATGCTGTTACTGTCGGAAACTCGGAGTGGTAATACAACAGCCTCAATGCAAACGTTTCAAGCTTCGTTGCTGAAAGAAAAGTGATGATCTGTCAACATTCCCTGGGCCGGCCCGTCTGACTACGGTGAGAAAGGCTTTGACGAGAAGGTTAGGCAAAGTGTACAACACTGACTTACCCAAAGTGTATCTGTTAATCCAGTGAACACACCCAAGTCTACCTCACCCAGCGTCGCCTTCAATTTAGCCTCCATCCCCGCATATTCTCTCTCAAGGTAGCCAGGTTTCTCTTGCTCGTCTCCTTCTTCTGACTCGGTTTGTTTTGAAAGCCAGCGTGCACGCTCTGACGCTGTATCGCGCACACACACTATGACGTATATGTGTGCGCCTGAGTCCGTGAGGATAAAATGTTTTCTTTTACATAGAAAACACTGCATTCTGGCAGGCAATCATGTAACGCAGTAACGCATGCGTTACTTGGATTAGTAACTGTAATTAATTACTGTTTTGGAAATTGTAACGCCTTATATTACTTAGTTACTAAAAAAGTAACTAATTACAGTAACGCGTAATTTAGCCTCCATCCCCGCATATTCTCTCTCGAGGTAGCCAGGTTTCTCTTGCTCGTCTCCTTCTTCTGACTCGGTTTGTTTTGAAAGCCAGCGTGCACGCTCTGACGCTGTATCGCGCACACACACTATGACGTATATGTGTGCGCCTGAGTCCGTGAGGATAAAATGTTTTCTTTTACATAGAAAACACTGCATTCTGGCAGGCAATCATGTAACGCAGTAACGCATGCGTTACTTGGATTAGTAACTGTAATTAATTACTGTTTTGGAAATTGTAACGCCTTATATTACTTAGTTACTAAAAAAGTAACTAATTACAGTAACGCGTTACTAAGTAACGCGTTACTGCCCAACACTGGAAATGAGGACTTGAGTCGACACTTTCAAGTGTGGGCGAGCAGCAGTGTCTGCTACCTGGTGAAATGTCTAGTGTCGCTGACTACGTCATAGTATCGCGCAAGTCTGATTGGCGATATAGACGGCACGCGCTTGACTTCCTTGTTTTGGTTTTCACTCGATTGAAATGAATGAACGTGTCTCCGCTATTTTTATCAGCCTGTCCTTGATGTATGACTTCGTGAAAATCACAAAGAACATTGTGCATTTCCCAGAGCGAGAGGAGGCGAGTTGTGTGGTTGTGTTTCGTTTATATGTGGCTGCAGCCAAGTACGTTACATCAAGGAGGGATCAGCCGAGCAGCATTTTGGTAAACAAACCGTGTCACTGGGTGGCAATGGCAATGGAACCCTATGGAGCCTGAGCTTTGGGAGGCTTGAGTGTCTGACTCGAGCCGGCCGACTGTTTACATTTTAAAAACTGCGACAGTTCACACAACTTTAACACGACATGCATAATATTATACATCAAACTCTTGAGCTACTTCTGCTCTCACTCAGAATGTCAAAATATAAGCGATGTGATGCATCGTTTTTGAGATATTAACGTTTGTTTGGCACAACTCATACTAGTTAACTACCGCGGGGTTCCGCATTTCTGGGTGGCAAGTGACGTCACGCTGATTCGTCCTATAGGTTGAATCACGATACTATCAGTCGGCAGAATGCACATTCAGTGTTGCTTTAACAGGCACCACACAAACCTTGAACAAAAACAAAAACACGATTTCAGACGGCAGCCTGTCTTTATTGTCACACGAACACTACAACACATGCATGCGGCCACAACACACACTCATGCTGACGGTGGCCGGTGAAATATGTCCTCTGCATTTGACCCATCCAGGCTTGTCCTTTCCTCCGGGGGACAGGCCAGGAGCAGTGGTCGCTATTTCTTTCCAGCGCCCGGGGACCTTCATTGGACCATCATTGGACCAACTTCAGATGTTGTCGTCACTGGTCGGATGACGATCTTCTGCATGTTTTTAATGGGGTGCACCAATCCATGAAACACAAGGGGCCCTACTGTATCTTCGTACAGGCAATATCCCCTATCAGCGCTTGCGCACCTGTTTGCGCATCCCTTAACGCAGTCAAGATAAGAGTCCACCTTGCGCATTTGTCCAGGTGTTATGCCGAGTTTTGCACCCCCGCCCAGCAGCAAAAAAAATCATCCCCACCTCACGGGAGCATAATTGTAATGATTTATACAGAAACATAACTGTTTAAAAAATTATATAATTCTTTGGGTAGACGTGACCTCCCTGTTTTTAAGTTAAAACAGCCCCAAAATCTCGTGAGGATGCCATACTCGCGGGGGAGCATAATTTACGGGCACAAGCGCAGATTAGAGGCGTGCCAAATCATTTTTTTATGCATGGCGCAAATGGGATTTGGGCAGTGTTAACCACCAGAATTAGTGGCCTGGCAATGCCTGGGCGTTACATCAATCAGATTCCCGTCTCGCAGTACAGTTTGTGTGAGGCATGCTGTACTTGTACCCATGCATTATTTGGATAGGTGTAGGCCTATTGACTGTATATATTATCCCTATCTCATAATGACACCATCACATCATATACCTGTTAAAAACATCTGAGTTTTGATGCAATTCGGGTTATTTTGTTGACTGGGGTGGGACAATAGAAACGTGTTTTGCAGCGGGTAAACGGCGGAGACAAAAGAAAAGATTGGAGGATTTACAGTGCACTGCTGCGCTTGATCGCGCAACATAATCTCCGTGCTGCACAACGCAGAAACGTCATTACGCACGGACGTTCCACGCCATGACATCAAATCCTGCTGCTAAAATTGGGTAACCAGAAACTTTTATCACATGCAAAGGAGGGGGGTTATGGTAAATTAATTGAGAAAACTGGTAGCAATAGGCTATTCACCTTCACCTGCTATAACCCGGACGGTCGTTGGCATCACAGCCGATCTGGCACAAACCTCGGCACGAGTCGAGTTTTAATTGAGTCGTTTGCACCTAAGAGGTGCTTTTCAAAGCTCTTAGCGCAAAGTAATTGCGCGCTGCTGACGATAGGATAACGCCATCTATCCCCACATTTTAGCGCTGAAACGCCTGCTTTGGCATGTGGCACACCTAATGCCCAGCACAATGGCTATGCCTAAACGAGCGCAAAACGCTAGATTACCGCTTTTGGGAAGATGGGGCCCAAGGTCTTTAGGCCAACCAGTGCTGCAGGCTTCTTCTGGTGGCAGCAACCTGGACGAAAGAGGAATGTGTGGACACTGGAGGGCAGAGAGGGCCAGTGAATGCCTTGGGTTGTTTTTATTTACGCATGTATCTCCCTCCGCCTCTCTCCATGCCTCCAGGTCTCAAAGGAGAGGTCAGGGTTACGGTCAGGGTCGGGTCTGTGTGTGTGCGCCGCGCGCGCGCGTGTGTTTTTCCCTCGCTAAGAGCGCCATGAAAGGGGGCAGGCCATCAAAGAGCAGATTAACTACTCTATAATGTGTTTGTGTGCGTGTGAGCGGAGGTGTGTGTGTGTGTGTGTGTGTGTGTGTGTGTGTGTGTGAGCGGAGGTGTGTGTGTGTGTGTGTGTGTTTGTGTGTGTGTGTGTGTGTTTGTGTGCGTGTGAGCGGAGGCTTCTCCCACCACCGCGGCCTTGACTGCCTTTGCTTCAACATTCATGAATACACATCAGTGAGCGGGCGTGCGTTGCGGGGTCGGCGGTGCCAAAGCCATAATGGTATTTCTGTGTTTGAACTCAGGCTCAGCTCTGTTTGACTTTGGCTTCAGACGCCACTCTTGTTTCACCGCCCTCTGCACCCCCCCCACCCCCAAACCTCTGGGGGCGGGGCCATGCCATATCGATCCTATAGCTGCTAAAACCAACCTGATCACATGACCACATGCTGTTTCACTCCTACATCGATTTCAGTGGGCGCGAGTACTTGCCTCGACAAACTATTTCAGCCAATCAGCGTTCGGGATCCGTTATGTCATCCACTACAACACAGTCCCCGATTGGCCCAGTTACATTGTAATTTTAGGAAATGTACGTGTCCAGACTGATCTGTACTAGAGCCAAACAGAATGTTAGGTTGTGTGATCAGGATTTAGACTGGGTTTAGATTGGTTTTAGATTGATCCTAGAGTTCCCTCTTTCTAACTTTCACCTCAGTGAATCACATACTGTGCAGACCTTTGAGGGCTCATTATAATACTGCCGCATCTTTTCTGGCTTATTTTTTTGTTTTCCTTCCTCTCGTTTGATTGGCATCAGTCCAGCTTTGATGCTTATGGACGCTTGGCTCTTATTTTACTTTCATCATTCCACCGTTTCTCTAAAAATACTTCCATCTTTAGAGCGAACGCTTTTTCTCCCTGGTGATTGTTCACCGGCAAAATTGGAACTTAAATGTCACCCGAGGTGAAAGATAACAGACGGCAGCAGACTTGGAGAAAGATAACAGATGGCAGCAGACTTGGAGAAAGATAACAGACAGGAGCAGACTTGGAGAAAGATAACAGACAGCAGCAGACTTGGAGAAAGATAACAGACAGCAGCAGACTTGGAGAAAGATAACAGACAGTAGCAGACTTGGTGAAAGATAACAGACAGGAGCAGACTTGGAGAAAGATAACAGACGGCAGCAGACTTGGAGAAAGATAACAGACAGGAGCAGACTTGGAGAAAGATAACAGACAGCAGCAGACTTGGTGAAAGATAACAGACAGCAGCAGACTTGGAGAAAGAGAACAGACAGCAGCAGACTTGGAGAAAGATAACAGACAGCAGCAGACTTGGAGAAAGATAACAGACGGCAGCAGACTTGGAGAAAGATAACAGACAGCAGCAGACTTGGAGAAAGATAACAGACAGCAGCAGACTTGGAGAAAGATAACAGACAGCAGCAGACTTGGAGAAAGATAACAGACAGCAGCAGACTTGGAGAAAGATAACAGACAGCAGCAGACTTTGGAGAAAGATAACAGACAGCAGCAGACTTGGAGAAAGATAACAGACAGGAGCAGACTTGGAGAAAGATAACAGACAGCAGCAGACTTGGAGAAAGATAACAGACAGCAGCAGACTTGGAGAAAGATAACAGACTGCAGCAGACTTGGTGAAAGATAACAGACAGCGGCAGACTTGGAGAAAGATAACAGACAGCAGCAGACTTGGAGAAAGATAACAGACTGCAGCAGACTTGGTGAAAGATAACAGACAGCAGCGGACTTGGAGAAAGATAACAGACAGCAGCAGACTTGGAGAAAGAGAACAGACAGCAGCAGACTTGGAGAAAGATAACAGACAGCAGCAGACTTGGAGAAAGATAACAGACAGCAGCAGACTTGGAGAAAGATAACAGACAGCAGCAGACTTGGAGAAAGATAACAGACAGCAGCAGACTTTGGAGAAAGATAACAGACAGCAGCAGACTTGGAGAAATATAACAGACAGCAGCAGACTTGGAGAAAGATAACAGACAGCAGCAGACTTGGAGAAAGATAACAGACAGCAGCAGACTTGGAGAAAGATAACAGACGGCAGCAGACTTGGAGAAATATAACAGACGGCAGCAGACTTGGAGAAAGATAACAGACAGCAGCAGACTTTGGAGAAAGATAACAGACAGCAGCAGACTTGGAGAAATATAACAGACAGCAGCAGACTTGGAGAAATATAACAGACAGCAGCAGACTTGGAGAAAGATAACAGACAGCAGCAGACTTGGAGAAAGATAACAGACAGCAGCAGACTTGGAGAAAGTTAACAGACAGCAGCAGACTTGGAGAAAGATAACAGACAGCAGCAGACTTGGAGAAAGTTAACAGACAGCAGCAGACTTGGAGAAAGATAGAAAGATTTTTTTTTTTTTTTTTTTTTTGCAGGCCATGCCATGCCTGCACCTGGTGATTCCCACCCCTAATTGATACTGTATCGATATTTCCCATATCGATGCGTTCAGTAACACTCAACACTCAGTAGCAGTGGCGTGCTGTCCATTAGGCGAACTAGGCAAATGCTAGGGGTGCTTGAGCCGTTAGGGGCGCCAGAGAGGGTAATTTTTTTTTTTTTTTTTTTTTACAAATACTTTTTCATGATAATAGGCCTACTATTATTTTACAATAGTAGACAAAAATAAGCAGAACAACGTCTTAAGTCTTTAAATAATAGTGAAATCATTTTTCTAATTCTGGCTTTCTGGCTGCCTGGGCTGCAGCACTTTCACCATGGTCCCTAATCCATACCACCCCACCCCCTGCGCGGCCGCGCCCCCTTCTACCTGCTCGGAGCTTTTTCCCAGAGTGGGGGAAGGGAGCTGGAAGGTGGGTGCTGAGGGTGCTGCACCACCCCTTGGTGGCAAGAAATGGGATTTTCGAAATTGTTGGATTTGGCTGTCTTGTGTTTATACCACCAACAAGATGCATTAAAAAACAGTTTGTGCTTCCCAGCTCTAATCTTATTTCATACGCTCTCTCTTCAAAAGTGTTTGATTTTCATCATAATCTGGTTTTCCATAATAATAATAATAAGTTCAGTTTTTATGCCCGTGTTGCGGTCTGTTGTAGTGTAAAACGACTAAAGGGAGAGCAGGTGCTTACATGAAAGTGAGTGAGAAAAGGAGAAGATACTGAATAATGACATCACAACAGTATAATCCTGATGTTAATTTAAAATTAAATATTCTTCTAAATATGGATGAAAGTCCAAAAAACGTCAAATTTTCTTCGCCGCTGCCCTCGCGCGGGCAGCACCGAGAGACCCTTTCTTACAGCACCCCCTACCTAAAAGTACTTCCAGCGCCACTGGGGAAGGGACATTCTGAGCCTGCACTGCAGTGGTGGAATTAGCTGCGATATAATTTTTATTATATTTTCTTTGGGGGGGGGGGGGGGGGGGGGGGCACCAGCAAAAATCTTGCCTAGGGCACCAACTTGGTCAGGCACGCCACTGCTCAGTAGTTTTGACTAAATTTGTCCACTAACTTATCAGTATAAAGTGATGTACATATTATTGCACTACCTGGGTGGTACACAGTGTGTTGTATCTTTAGCTCTATTATTTAATTTTGAGTCAATTCTGTAGAATATCGCAATATGTATCGCATCGCAATATACCGTGATACATCGTGATATATCGTGAGATCCTTGCCAATACCCAGCCCTGACTTGAGTCCAAGCAATAAAAAAAGAGACAGAAATCTGCTCTGGGGGGAACCGGGGGGGATGGGGCTTATACTCTGGGTGAACGGGGGCGAGGAGGGTGGCATTGTCCCCGTGTGACGTGTGACGATATCTGGCAGCTGCTCTTTGATCCAGGGAGATGATTACAGACCCTCTGATAGATGTTCCTGCCGGGGCCGCTGTCCTCCAGCCGGGGATTAAAACATCAGCGCTCCTCCCCTCGCTCCCTCGTCCAGGTGATGAGTGGAGGAGGGTATAAGCTCCTCCCCTCGCTCCCTCGTCCAGGTGATGAGTGGAGGAGGGTATAAGCTCCTCCCCTCGCTCCCTCGCCCAGGTGATGAGTGGAGGAGGGTATAAGCTCCTCCCCTCGCTCCCTCGTCCAGGTGATGAGTGGAGGAGGGTATAAGCTCCTCCCCTCGCTCCCTCGTCCAGGTGATGAGTGGAGGAGGGTATAAGCTCCTCCCCTCGCTCCCTCGTCCAGGTGATGAGTGGAGGAGGGTATAATTAGTCTGTAAGACGTGAACGACAGCGCCCGCCTGCCGCCACACGTTTCCTCTCCGCGCCGGCTTTTTGTGCCAGATAAAGGCTCCAATTGATGGCTGCAAAGGTAATGAAACATCCTGCAAAGAGCGCGCGGCTACGAAAACCCCAAGATGGACTCCAGATGGACGTGAGTAATGAAAGTAAATAAGTGACACAAGTGTATTTTGTCGCGGAAAATCAACTCTGGAGACTCGTCTTATTTTCATACTGTGTGTGTGTGTGTGTGTGCGCGTGTGTGTGTGTGTGTGTGTGTGCGTGTGCGTTTGCTCATTACCTTATCATCGTCTGAGGAGTTTTTGTCCATCTCAGGAGTTTCTTCGCGGCCGGCCGATCGTTCACCATGTGAAGTGATTACGTGAAGCGACTGGCCCTCTCGTTATCTCGGCGAGGCAGTCGGTTGTAAATAGCTCTGAAGTTATCTGAGGAGCACAGTCACTCGGAGAGAGGAGTTTAATTGGATAATTAATTTAGTCCCCGGACAGGTCGAACGGATTTTCCTCATCTGCCGTTCCCGTGGCTCACAAGGTCTTCATCAGGACACATGATTGATGCTTTTGCCACCAGTGGATCATCTCAAAGGCCCCCCGTCCTCCACACAAAGCAACAGAGCAGAGGTGACTGCCCGGTTACACCCATATACATATCACGCATATATTAAGTTGTTTTCCACTTTACATATAGTGTTACTCTGTTATCTCATTACTCATGCTGCTATACTACCATGCACCTTATCATCGTACATATTTGATTACTCTGTCACTTATCTGCAAAATCATGTCGACACAAGCTCATTTACTGCTGCTACCTCTGATGCACCCCTGACCCTGTACATTTCCTGTAAACGGCAAACTTAGGCTACCTCACTTAGCTGTCAAGAATGTTTATACCTGTGAATACTGTTCATATCTGTCAATACTGTCTATATCTGATAATATCTGAATCCTTTTATAATATGTTATAATCTCTTTAGATTCTTTATATCGTATTTGTTTGTGTCTTGTATATCTGTTCTTATCAATGTGTTACATGAGCACCAACCACACCAAGATAAATTCCTAGTATGTGACATACCTGTGCAAATAAAAATGATTCTGATTCTGATTTATGAAATATCAGATGTCATCCACCTCTGATCAGTGTTGCTGTCAAGTCACTATATCTCAAGTCCAAGTCGAGTCTCAATTTCCCAGTGTTCCAGTCTGAATCCAAATCACCAAAGAAGAGTGTGAATCAAGTCCCCATTACCTGAGTCTGGAGTTACTGAACATGAGTGTGAATCCACATGTAGGTGGAACAACGTGCCTGAATAATGTCACGCATGTTCTCCCCGTACCCCCCAGGGGGTTCCTCCGTACATAACCCCCCACTAAAAACATGCAGAAGATCGTCATCCGACCAGTGACGACAACATCTGAAGTTGGTCCAATGATGGTCCAATGAAGGTCCCCGGGCGCTGGAAAGAAATAGCGACCACTGCTCCTGGCCTGCCCCCTGGAGGAAAGGACAAGCCTGGATGGGTCAAATGCAGAGGACATATTTCACTGGCCACCGTCAGCATGAGTGTGTGTTGTGGCCGCATGCATGTGTTGTAGTGTGTTCGTGTGACAATAAAGACGGGCTGTCGTCGTTTAGAAATCGTTTAGCCACGATATCTGATGCCAAATTCTTATTGGTTACACATGCTCTACTTCCTGCTTTACCACCTCAAAACGGCTGCTGTGAAAAGGGCCTATATTGGCGTGGCAAAACAGCTCAAGCGGTGCATAAGACAAAAAGGTTTGCGGACCACCGGCATATACCGACTAGGGCTGTCAAATAATCTATATTCGAATATATATTTGAATATAAAAATTAAAAGAATATTTGAATATGAAAATTTATATTAGAATGTATTATTATTATTTATTTTTATTTATTTTTTACGTTTAACCAAGGTAAAAAATAACAGTGAGTGGATCAGCGTGTGTCTACCCTTCGCCGAGAGGCGTGGGTGACCCGCTGAACCCCACTCGTGATAGGGATTGGGGATTGCAATTATTTCCCATGAACGAGGAATTCCCAGTAAGCGCGGGTCATAAGCTTGCGTTGATTAAGTCCCTGCCCTTTGTACACACCGCCCGTCGCTACTACCGATTGGATGGTTTAGTGAGGACCTCGGCGGGGTCACCCTGCATCTCCCGTAGGAGCACAGCCTGATAACCCTGCAGGATGGCAAGCCTGGCCGTCAGCTGGCACGCCTTGGAGGGCGCAAGCTGCTCCTCGCCTTCGACCGCCGACCACGGGGCCATGCCCGCGCATAGCGGCTTGGCCTCCTGAGGCTTCTCCCATCCCGTCTGCACCGCGGGAACCACGTCTACACAGACGGGCATTCGGCGTCGCGGGCGGGGTGCCTGGCGCGCCTGAAAAAAGCACCCCTGCAGTACTGAGGGTGGTTCGGCCCAGGCGATGCCCAGCTTCACCGCGGCCCTCGACATCACCCCGTGGAACTGCTTCTGGTAGGGCTCGTTAGTGCTCATCTCTGAGCGAGCCCCCTCTGCAGCCGTGGTGACGGTGGCACCGTCCCAATCCTCCCCGCCGGACATCTCCCCCTGGGGGGTGTCCTCCTGGGGGGTATCGACCAAGGGGTCGTAGGGCTGGAGCCCGCCCTGCTCCAACATCGGATGCATGGGCTCATCGCCCCAACTAAAATCCTGCTGCTCAGACTGGCCCTGAAGACCCTGAGCAGCAGGTGCTTCACCCCCGACAGGGCGGTCGGACCCCGCGGACGCGTTCTCCTCGGGAGGCGCACCGCTGGGCGGCAGGTCCTCCTCGACAAAGAGCGCAGCTCTGTGTCTTAACACTGCCAGGTTAATTCCAGCACAGACCAGGGCCCGAAATTAACTTTTTGACCCACCGGCCAGTGGCGGGTAGATGGAAAAAATCTACCCGCCAAGCATATTTCTTACTGGCCAAAAAAAAAAAACACATTTTTGTGTCACATATATCCATATATATACATTTTTTTCAATACATTTCAAGTAGATAAGGTATTACGTTGAAGAATACACACTTAAATAAGAGGCCAGAGTAAAATTTGAAGCAAATTATTTTAATATATTGATTGATGATTGAATAATCAATACATGTCAAGTCAATCTTATCAATACATGTCAAGTCAATCTTGAGCTTAAATTGTAACCTAATGTTAAACATCATCAGACTCCTCACTCTCTACCCTCTTTGCAGGATTTAACAGAACAGAAGTAAATTTGAAGGTTTTGTAAACATAACTCCTCAGACTCCTCACCCTCTCTCTACTTCTCCTCTTTGCAGCCAATGTGACACTGGTTTTATATAAAGATCATTTTTGGAGCAAAAATAACATTGCGTGCGCAGCGGAGATGGCACTAGAGTGAGAGCTTGAGTTCGAAACGAAGTAAAACTAGTCATTACATTTAGTCATCACAACATCCTAACTGTGACAATCATCAATAAAACCATATTTGTTGACTTTGCAAACTTTTTTTTTTGGATGAATCCACTTCTGATGTTGACTGGGTGCCAGAGACCATCTCACCACAGAGGAAGCGTCGGCCTCCACTGGCCTGTTGAGCCACCACAGCTACAGAATTATAGTGGCCAGAGCCATAGAGAGAGGGAGGTTGGTGCAATACTTTTTTTTATTATACTGCACACGTGTTTTATTATATAGTACAAGTTTGTAGTGTGCACATTGGTCAATTGACAGTTCCTATGTGCAATTGTGCTTTTTTTGAAGACAGGGATGCAAACTAGTCACTAGGTGACAGTCACCTTTTTCATAGGGTTATTCTTGAGTGCTTTTATGTCTGCCCTGGTATCTGTAACCTGTTTCACTCTCCGTGACTTTACATCCCTGCAAAGAGCAAATAAAACTATTTGTATAGGATGTAGTTAAGCGCGCCTCAACCTCTACAGCCCAGCAGGCTGGTCTGGTGCTTCTCAGAAAAGGCAAACTTACAATATAGCTGATTGGATGTAATCCAACAGGTACTGGAGCACACAGATCAAGTGTATAATAAAGTTTTTTTATTGAACTAACGTTTCGACACTACTGTGTCTTCATCAGAGTTAAAACCATTTGTACTCAAGTTATTTGGTTTGACTCTATTCTTCTACTTCTATAGCCTCAGCCAGGAAGGATTTATGACATCATTGATAACATCACAATTTCTTTTGGACACTTTTAGAGAGGTTTTGGGTAACTAAGAGATTAGGGGGAAAGAAAAAATCTAAAATACAACAAAGTTGTTTTTATGAGTAATTTATGTGATATTGTTGAAACAAAATAAAGCAAAAATATATCATATACCTCTAAAGTCATTTGGTTACCAGGTGTCCATTTGGAGTCTCCAAATGGCTTTTTGGAAATCCGCCTAGGTATCTCCCTACCTAAACCACTGCCAAATACTCATGTTTTCGTATTTTTTCATCTCCTTTGAGTTGGGATGTGGTAAGGCCTGTGGCTATGTCTCCATTGGGGTTATAGCCATAAATACAACAACCACAGGTAACTGTTTACACTCTTTATTGTAGGTGAGAATCAACCACTGTGTTTGAGCTGGAGTTACTCAGGGTCAGTAACACATATAGTCATTCTGACACTTGGAACAGAAACTTCCAAGTCTTACCTTTCAGAAATAGTCAGGCAGTTGTCTGTAACCCATTCGGTTGAGCAACAGTAAGCATTTTAGTTTGGGTATGTCGTTTTCACCATTTTCTTCGGAAATAGGTGGCTTTTTAAGAGGTTTTTAAAAACAACAAATGTGATGAAATGGGATTTTGCTTCTCCTATGTTCTGTCCTCTCCTCTCTTCTCTCTCGTCTCCTCTCTTCTCTTGAGCTGTTGAATGCTGCTTGCTGTAAGATAAGCTCAGTAGACTCTGGTGCTGAGAAATGATGAAACAGCACCACCTGCTGGTCTCAGAGACACAGTAGAGAGCTGAGATCCGAGTACTTCATCTGTAGCATTTGTGACATCCGAGAACCAATAATGGATTGAGATCAAATCACACAACCAGTTGTTAAACTACTTTTTGCAGTAACTAGTCATCTAACTACTTGGTCAAATTGAGTAACTCATTTACAATGACTGAAATTTAAATGGGCTAGTTACTATACTTTAGGATGTGAAAATAACGGATAACTTCAGAGGGAGAGCTACAGCCTTCCTGTCCAGGCAATAATGCTCTGCAGCTGCAGCCAGACCTATAGTCTATAAGCCTCCCCAATAAGTGAATGTTCAAGTATCCCATGCAGGTACAATGTCTATTAATGATTTATTATGCAGTAATCTGTAAAGTAATTACATTACCTTTTGATAGTAACTATAACTAATTACTCATTTTCAGTAACTTGCCCAACACTGCACATAACTAACTGGAGCTGTGCTTCTCTAAATCAAACTGAATGATATAGACAGTGGACTTGTTGTGATGTTGTGTTGGAGACATCGTGAAGCTACAGGAAGTCACTGTGGTTTCCTACCAGCAGCTTCCTGTCATTACAGGTGGGCCTATCAGAGAAAAACACATATGAAGATGATGAGGAGATAAGAGATGGGGCGTAAACAGTGACCTGCTCTGACAAAATCAGTCACATTGACCCCAAAACACATTTTGAGTTGCATACACTGTTGGAAAGAGGAGAATCTCAGCTTTCTGGGGATATCAAAATTATCTTTGTAGTCCAACAATTGAGGGAGATACACCCCTTTATGTCGCGACTGTTTCCAAACTGTGTTTTTGAGAAAAACGGCCTCAAAGTTTGACGTTAATTCTGAGACATAAACATATTTTCTTGAAGTTGTCTGCATGTGCATGCCCACACACCAGGTGGGATTGGGCTGACATTTTGTATGGCACTGTGTTATGATCCTGGGAAGGTAATGGCAATGTCATGGAAACCACCTGGAAAGTCCTTTAAACCACCTGGAAAGTCCTGGAAACTACCTGGAAAGCACTGGAAAGTCTTGGAAACCACCTCCCCAGGTTGGATTTGGCTGTAAATGTGTATGCCAGTGTGTCATGATCCGTGGAAGGCCATGAGCAGGTCATGGAAACCACCTTGAAAGTCCTGGAAACCACCTGGAAAGTCCTGGAAACTACTTGGAAAGTCCTGGAAAGTCCTGGAAACCACTTCCCCAAGTTAAATTTGGCTGTAAATTTGTATGGCAGTGTGTTATGATGCAGGTAAGGTCATGGGAAGGTCATGGAAACCACCTTGAAAGTCCTGGAAACCACCTGGAAAGTCATGGAAACTACTTGTAAAGTCTGGAAACCACCTTTGGTTGGAGTGGGCTGTACATTTGCATGGTGGTGTGTTATGATCTGGGGTAGGTCATGGTAAGGTCCTGGAAACCACTTAGAAAATCCTGGAAACTGGACTTTCTGAATTTAAGACCTCAAATTAAGTTTATCTATTTCATTCATTGATTTAATTTACAGCATTTCAAATGAGCCATCATATCAAATCTGGCAAATGTATTTTCTAATATTAGATTAGAAAATAAATTTGCCAGATTTGATGGGACTTTCCCTATAAACCACGACCACTGTGCATGTACTGTATGTGTAGAAATCTGTGTAAGCCCAAAAAAGCTCTACGCTGGTTAAACAGGTACACATGACATCTCAGTACACCTCAGTGGATATCATGACAAAGTAGCCTATGTAAAGACAACTAATAGACCAGCTAGAACAGTCTGGTGAATTCAGAAAATGGCATCACTTTACTATAATGCAGCCTTTAACCCCAAGGAAATATTCATGTATAAGCATATTTGAGTAGGCTACATAGAAAAGCGGTATATAAGTCCTATCAATTATTATTATTATTATTATTATTATTATTATTATTATTATTATTATTATTATTATTATTATTATTATTATCAATACCAGCTGTTCTGTAACACCCAACTGACAGAAGATCCTCTGATGCCCCACCCACATTATTTTTTGTAATTAGGGCTACATTAATGCAGGCTAATAATTGTACATTAATGTAGTAATAATTGTAATTGTTGTAATAATTATTACAAATAACAGCAACAAAGAATCTATAGCGGACCCGTTTCTGCTCTGGAGTAGAGACAGAGAGACAGACAGCTGAAACTAACCTAGGCTATGAGGCAAATAATCTGAAATTAGCTCAGTCTAATGCCAGTTCAATTCAGGCAGTGAATTGAATTTAAAAGTCAAGCAACATTATCATGCAGATTACTGACTAGTATTAGTCTATCAATCTGACAGACAGACAGGCAGACAGACAGACTTTCACTGGATGCAGAAATTACGCAGCTGCTCTCTCCCTCTCTCTCCCCTTGCAAGGGAGAGAGAGAGGAGAGAGAGAGACGGCAGAGACGGGTTGCCATGTTCGTTATCATAACCCCCGAAGAGGCAGATTTTTAAGAGGGTAAAACGTTACATAAACAGCCTAAACTAGTCTAAAATAACAAACCAATAACACAACTCCACAATACAACCCTGACAAACTTTAGAAACAGCGTTTTAAATCCTAGAGTAGTCTATAATATAGCCTACCATTTGCAAGTACTTCCAAACCCGTTTAACTGGCAACGTGAGGCGGGCTGCAGCCTGCACGTGCAGCAGAGTGAGAACGCAGAGAGCAGCAGGCAGTATACTTTCACTTTTGACTTCAACTTCAAGAGCTTCAAAAGTATATTTAGCGGTCGAATTTCACAATAATCTTTACAGAGACAAACTGACAGACAGACAGGTTTCTTCAGAGACAACGAGTTAAGACGCGGACAAGCTGACTATGGATCCCAGAATGATGATGCTGTTCATGTTGCTATGGTGCTCAGGTAGGACTCAAGTACATCTTACTGGTGTCATGATGGTGTGTGAAAGCCTCTGAGGTTCTGATTTCTGGAGAACCAGGCTGCTATGGAACATCTGTGGAAGTTAAACTGTTATGAACTGGGTCCACTGCGAGAGAGAGAGAGAGAGAGAGAGAGAGAGGGAGTGTGTGTGTGTGTGTGTGTGTGTGTGTGTGTGT
>NW_028152174.1:224653-229653 GCF_964638095.1 Poromitra crassiceps | reverse complement strand
GCTTTCGCGCTGAGAGCTGGCGGTGGGGGATTGCAAATTTGCATAATAGATTATGGGTGCAACACACTTTGAAACACGCAGCATAAATAAGACCAGAATCGCAAAAGCTTCATCAAAGCTAGCCGAAACCCCAAGAAACGAGCGAGCCCATCCAGACTCAGAGCGGCCGCCAGCAGACAGGCAGGCAGCAGCAGCAGCAGCAGCAGCAACTCGCTTGTGACACGCCCGCTGCATGCAGAGCCACGGAGGGAGGAGAAGAACACACACGGAGGGAGGAGTTTGAAGGAGAGGGGTTTCCTGCTGTTATGGAGGAAATTACTGTTCAAAACTATTGTTTAGATGTCTGACGTCTTACTGATGCCAAAAATAAATTTAAAGTGACTGTTCTATCGAATTTCACAAAAAGCCATTTATCTCAGCTTACATTTTCAGACGCTGAAACCATGCTGTATTCAAATGCTAATGCCTACATAACTACTAACTCTACAAACTAACTCTTTTAGACAGAGAAAGCACACATTCTATTAGTTCTTTTGAGATATTTTGTGTTCACAAAATCCTAACAGAAAATAATCCTCGGCTGTTGAAAGATGAGCCAGAATCCTCAAAAAAAACCTCTGGCAGAAGCTACCTACAGTAAAAAAAAAAACGGCTGGCAGTGAATGTGTTAACACTTTCAGTGCCACGGCCCTTGGGCAAAAGGTTGCTTGCTGTGCCACATAGGCCGCAATGCATTTTAAAACAGTCATATAATTTCTTTAATAATTACTATGTAAACACTGAACACGCACAAATAACGATGAGACTCTCTTCTATCACCTGCAAAAAAAAGTTTATTGATCCCATTTTCCGTTCTTTAGTTATGAGCCGGAGAAGATAGCTTGATTGAACGAAAAAAAGAGCTTTTTTTCTACGAGCTGAGATAATGAGCCTTTTGTGAAATTAAACATTTCAAGCACATCACTGACTCTGAAGCTAATTTTCTGATGTAGTCACACCTCAAAAATAATTTCCTTCAATAAAACAGTGAAGGCAAGGGAATTTTGTTTGGAAGAATAATATTTTTAGCTGAAACCAGCAGCGCTGGCGCCTGCATGCGCTGCTGGTTGCAGCTTCTTGCTGATCTTTTGCTGCTGGTGGGCATCGGATATTCTGGCTTGCGTTTGCCAACCCTGTCCTGCTGTCTGGGTCTGTGTTGTGTACTTGGCTCTGCGTGCCCACCTCCCCCCCTCCTCCCCCCCCCCCCCCCCGTTGTGGGAGGAGTGTCTCTCTGCTCTGCTGTTTTCTCGTTTTCTCTGCCTGTGCTCAGCACTGAAAAAGTCTGCTAGATCCTGCTTTTTTACAGCCGCGTGTACCAGCTCCCATGCTTCGAGTTGAGAATAATAACAAATCCACGGCTGATCATGTGTTGCAGCGGACACGGAGGCTGTTGCAGCGGACATCGAGGTGCTCAATTGTGATAGCAGATTGGCTGCTGCAGGGGCACAGCTAAACGTTGCTTCAATGAAGCCGCTGCATACGGACGGATGCGATGCGATTTCCTTCCCCCCAATGACTTCTTCTGTGTGTTTCACTCCACGTTCTCTCATCTGGAGAGCGCTGTCGCCACCTAAGGGTTCTGTAAAATAGGTTAGACACATTCAATACCTCTGAATATTGTAAGAGGCGATGTAAGAGGCATAGATCGACACCCCCCCGTCAAAAAAAAAAAATCGAGTTATGACGCCATTTGGCGTCGCTGGCACTGTACGGTAAATTTCTAATGACGCCATATGGCGTTGCTGGCACTGAATGTGTTAAGGAGTCTCGTGGCCTGCGGGAAGAAACTGTTCCTCAAGCGATTTGTGCGTGCTTTTGGAACCCTGTATCTCCTCCCTGAGGGTAGCAGGGAGAACAGGCTGTTGTGGGGATGGTTTGTGTCTTTGATGATCTTCAGGGACCTCCTGAGGCACAGCTGGTTGTACAGTTCATGCAGTTCTGGCAACTCACATCCTGTTACGTACTGGGCCGCGCGCCTCACCCTCCATAGCGCCCTGCGGTCCATGGTGGTACAGTTCCCGTACCAGGTGGTGAAGCAGCCAGTCAGCAGGCTTTCAATGGTGCCTCTGTAGAAGTCCCTAAGGATTTCTTTCCTTAGCCCAAATTTCTTCAGGCGCCTGAGTCCGTGTATTCGCTGTTGGGCCTTTTTGACAACAGTGGCGGTGTGGCCGGCCCAGGTCAGGTCCTGGTGGATGTTGACTCCCAGGTATTTGAAGCTGTCCACCCTTTCCACCACTGTGCCGTTGATGGTGATTGGGGGGCGTGCGCCCCCCCCTCTCCTGTAGTCCACAATGATCTCCTTGGTCTTGGAGACGTTCAGAGAGAGGTGGTTGTCCTGGCACCATTGTTCCAGGGCCCTCACCTCCTCTCTGTATGCCGTCTCGTCGCTCCCCCGAGATCAGCCCCACGACTGCTGTGTCGTCTGCGAACTTCACGATGGTGTTTGAGGTTTGAGTCGCCACGCAGTCGTGGGTGTAGAGGTCGTACCAGAAGGGGCTGGAGACGCATCCCTGGGGCGCTCCTATGCTGATGGTCAGTGGGGAGGAGGTGAGGATGCCCACCCTCACCACCTGGCGGCGGTCTGTCAGGAAATCCAGGATCCAGTCGCACATTGCCGTGTTTATTCCCAGATCCTTGAGCTTGCGTACCAGCCTGGAGGGTACTATGGTGTTGAATGCTGAGCTGTAGTCCACAAACAGCATTCTTACATAGGTGTCCTTCCCCTCCAGGTGGGACAGGGCGGTGTGGAGCACGTGTGCTACTGCATCCGCTGTGCTCCTGTTGGGGCGGTATGCAAATTGTAGCGGGTCGTGGTCCGGGGGGAGTGTGGGGTGGATCTTTGATATGACCAGCTTTTCAAAGCACTTGCTGGCTATTGGCGTGAGGGCTATTGGGCGCCAGTCATTGAGGCTGGTCACTTTCTGCTGCTTGGGAATGGGGATGATTGTCGCTGCTTTGTAGCAGGAGGGAACTCGTCGGAGGGATAGAGACTGATTGAAAATGTCTGTGTATACGCCTGCCAGCTGGTGGGAGAGAGGGGGGGTGGCGGGGGGGAGGAGAGAGGGGGGGGAGGGGTGATGGTGGGGAGAGGTGGCTGTGGGGGGGGGGGAGGAGGGGGGGAGGTGGAGGGGGGGTGGTGGGGAGGAGAGGGGTAGGAGAGGAGGGGGGGGGGAGGGGAGGCGCTCTGGCAGAGGGGTCAAACCTGGCGTAGAACGCGTTGAGTTCGTCTGGCAGGGTGGGTGACGCGTTGACTTTTTGCTGTTTTTCTCCCTTAACTCATTCACTGCCAATATCTGACTGGCATTTTTGGCACAGGCCAAGTATTTCCATAATGTTTGGTCATCTTTCAAGACCCACAGTAAATTCTGTACTAGGACTACAGTGATGTCCAATACCTCGAAATGAAGATCTAAGTCTCTACTTTCACCCCCAAAAAGAAAGTTAGCTTTTAGCATGTTCTGTACTCTACTTATAACCCTTTTTATACACCCCATGTTCACCAAAAAAGCCTGTCTGGGAAGAGAAAAGGGAGAAAAAAGCATTTTTGTAAAAGGGCACAATCTCAGGCATAACTCACTCTCAATTCTTTTATTTTGAACTGTATTGACATCAGACATGTAAATATTATTCGTTAGGACACAAATGACAAAAAAAAAAAAATATATATATATATATATATATACACACATGAAGTGCTTTTTTTTTACATTCAACCATACAGTTTACTCGGTGTGAGTGTGCAGACAGACAGACAGACAGACAGACAGACAGACACACCGACAGACAGACAGACAGACAGACAGACAGACAGACAGACAGACACACACACACACACACACACACACACACACACGATCCCCCTTTTAGATTTCTAACCCAACATAGGATAAGCAATAACCACGCCCTGTGGCGCTGGGATTGGCCAGGAGCAACACTGGAGGGCACGCAGCCCAGCGATTTCATGAACCAACTGAAGAGCTCTTGAGAAGGACAGCGGGCTGCTGTGAGTGCCTTCTGCCCGCTGCTGCCTATAGCTGTTCCTGTGTTTATTTTTGATTTGTTCTGGTCCATGTCTCCCTGTCATATCAACTCTGCTATTTGATCGTTCCCGTTTTCCCCTCGGCTATTCAACACGTCCTCACCGCCCTCGCAAACTGATCGATCATTTCCTCATTCCTCCGATGATCAAACACATCTCTTGATTACTTTCTCCCGTTTTCTCCTGGCTGGCACAGAGGAAGGCGACTCCAGCTCGTGCAGCGCGCCGAGGGCGTTTCAATGGCGTTTCTCCTGTCTGCACAAGGAAGCGTTACCCGTTCTCTGCTTTTCCTCTTGCTCAATTTCAAAACAACAGCTGCGGTATGTGTTTGATCGCGTGCTGTCGGCTACCCTTTGAAGGCAGGGACCTGTGTCTGTGTCACAGGCTGGGCAAGTGTTTGCTGCAGGCGCTGCAACAATAAAAACAAAAACACGTCAAACACGTCTTTGGCGTGGATGGCTATTTCTGATAAGACGTCAAAGACGTCTTTGGCGGTGAATGAGTTAAAGTCTGTGGCAGCATGCAGTCCTCTCCACAGGTCTCTGGGGTTTTTGGAGTCTAGTTTTGCCTCCAGCTGCCTTCCATATTCTCTCCGCGTTTTTTTTATTGTAACTCGGAGGGCGTACTTCGTCTGCTTGTATTGTTCTGGCGTCCCGGACTTGAAGGCGGTGGTCCGGGCGTGAAGTGCAGCTCGCACCTCACTATTGATCCATGGTTTCTGGTTCGGCATTGTTTTAACTGTTTTTGTGGGGACTATGTCCTCTGTGCAATTTTTAATAAAACATGACACCGTTTCAGCGTATTCTTCCAGGTCTCCTGTGTTGAATTCTCTCCATATCACTTGATCAAAGCAGTCTCTCAGAATGTCATCTGATTCGTCTGACCAGCGTTGGGCGGTTCGGTGGACTGGGGGGTCGAGTTT
>NW_028152174.1:212153-219653 GCF_964638095.1 Poromitra crassiceps | reverse complement strand
TCCGATACCTCACGAGTCCGACACCTCACGAGTCCGAAAAAAGAGGCATTATATTCCCCGTTTTTCACTAACCCAAAACCTAACCTCTCCCACCCCCACGCCTAAACCTAACCTCACCCAGACCCTAACCCAAAACCTAACCTCTCCCACCCCCACGCCTAAACCTAACCTCCCCCAGACCCTAACCCAAATTCGGTCCTGTGAGGTGTCGGACTAGGGGGCAGTCCCCAGGCTAATTACCAGTATTGTTGCAGATAGCTAGCGTGCACCCGTGCGGTTAGCGTCTGTGTGCTAGGTACTTTAGGCGCCAGCTACCTCCGTGTAGAGCGTGCACGTTTACTCTGGCTGGAGTAGCGTTAAAGCGAGTGTAGGGGCTAGAGAAGCCGTGCTCTCCAGTTAGCCAGATAGCTAGCTTGCTCCGTGCAGCTAGCATCTAGCGTTGTGTAGCACTCCAGCTATCTTTACCGTTGCAGGCTACTGCTAGTTAGCTTACACGGTATAACCCCCGGTTCCTGGTACAGTCTGCAGGGCTTGCTGCGAGTTAGCTTCGCTGAACTCGCGCAATGAACCGGGCGGCGGCCAAGAGAAAGGGGGGGACAGCCAGGTGCTGTGTTGGCTGTGAGGCTACGTTGGCCGGTTACCACTGCCACAACGAGTGTGTGTTCTGCCTAGGGCATGACCATGCTACTGATGCGTTGCTGAAGTCTGGCTTCTGCCAGACCTGCAACGGCTTCACCCTGGGCGAGTTACGCTCAGCGGTGCACCTCCCGAGAGAGTCGCATCCGCTGGGTCCGACCACTCGGTCGGGGGGAGATACCCGCTGCTCAGGGTTCCCCGGACCAGCCTGAGCAGCAGAATTTGAATTGGGGGGATGAGCCCATCGATCCCATGTTGGAGCAGGGTGGACCCTTCCCCTACGACCCCGGCGGAGAGGATTGGGACGGTGCTACCACCGTCACCTCTGCGGTAGAGGCCCGCTCAGAAATGAGCATCAACAAGCCCTACCAAAAGCAGTTTGAGGGGGTGATGTCGAGGGCCGCAGCGAAGCTCGGCATCGCTCAGGCCGAACCACCCCCGCCCCCCGAATCAGTACTATTGGGGTGCTATTTTCAGGCACGCCAGGCGCCCCAGGCGCCCCGCCCGAAGCCCCGTATGGCCGTCTGTGTAGACGTGGTTCGCGCGGTGCAGACGGGATGGGAGAGGCCTCAGGAGGCCAAGCCGCTCTGCGCTGGCATGGCTCCGTGGTCGGCGTTAGAAGGGGGGGATAAGCTCGCGTTCGCCGCGATGCCTCCCCTCGAGGAGATGGTGACCAGACACCTGGCCTCCAACGTCGCGAGGCCCACGTTGCCCTCCAAGGCGTGCCAATTGACGGCCAAGCTGGCCGAAAAGGCGTGCCAATTGACGGCCAAGCTGGCCACGGATTACGCCTTGCGTATGGTTGACTGCCTGGCGCAGAACAGCGGGAAGGTCATGGCCTTCTCCGTTCTGACTCACCGTCACCTGCATGTGGCTGAACCTCACCCAGCTCCCTGAGCAGGAGCAGAGGAGGCTACTGGGGGTTAAGAACTCTCCGGAGGGCCTATTCGGTCCTTCCGTGGAGGATTTGGCCCAGCGGTTGGAGAAGCAGCAGCGAGACTCCAACGCAGTCAGGTCCCTCCTGCCTAGGCGGCGAGGAGAGGACCGCCGGTTTCAGGTGCCAGCGCGCGCGCAGAGTCGCCCTCCGGGGCCTCAGGTGCCGCGAGCCACCCCACGCCCGCGGGTGCAAGCTTTCAATGGCAGCACCCCACCCGGCCGCAGTGAGCCAGTCCTGGGTCCCACGGCAGGCCAGGATACGCGGCCCCCGCCCCCAAAGGGGACGAGGGGGTGCGCGGGAAGCGGGTGACCTGGCCCATTCTTAGTCACCTCCCTTGGGGAAGGGGGGGGCTATGAGCCCACCGTCGTTGGAGCTCAGCGCTCAACTTCGGTCCGGGACTCAGCAGGGACCTGCCCAGTCCGCCACTCGCCGGTGCGATGCGCCCGGCGGGGACGGCAGCTCGCCAAGGCTTGGCCTCAGAGCCAGCCTTCAGCTTGTAGCTTTAGGGACAAGCCCGCCGTCCTCGGCGTCCAAGGCCCGAGTTCGGTCGGGACCTCTCCCAGGGTCTCATACCCGTCATCGAGGCTCGCCTTGGTCCATGGCTACCGCCTGGCCTCGGCTAGAGGCCCCCGGGACAAGCCCACCATCAATGGCGCCATGGGCCCATTGTTGGTCAGGAGCTCTCCTGGGGGTCCGCACGGACGGACAAGTCCGCGTGCGGTGGGACTCGAAAGAGAACGTTGCCTCCACGGTCCCCCCAGCCTGCGAAAGTCGCACGGCGGGGGGGTTACTTCGATACGACACACCCACAGGGCGCGTCAGTAGGCGGAGCCTGCGTAAGAAATTCTCCCCCAGCATGCACAGTTTCTACGGAGCTGACCATGCGACAGGGACTGCAAACAGTGGACTGACAGAGACATGGACAAACATTGGACTGACAGAGACATGGACAAACATTGGACTGACAGAGACATGGACAAACAGTGGACTGACAGAGACATGGGCCCAATCCCAATTCCTATCTTAACCCTCAATCTTAACCCTCAGTCTCAAAAATGCGCACTCCCGCGAAGTGCGAGTGCTGTCCCGATTCTCAGTGTGTTAAATTAAGGGTCGAGTTTGAGGGGTGAACAGCCCTCAGTTTTGAGATTTTCCAGGACCACCCTTGGCAGTGAGTGCGATCCCAGAATCCCTTGCGTGTCATCAGCTAGATCCATTCAGATGGAAGATGGCGGCGAAGGAGGAAAAAAGGAGCCCTACAAAGTTAAGTATTTCCTTGTTAATAGCGATGTAAAAATGACGATAACCATTGTATTAGCTTAGTTTAATGTCATTTTATGGATTTCCATTTTGGAATCCTAACAACAATTGTTGTTGCTAACGAGTGAGGGCTAGAATGACCGTGCTTTCCGACGTGAGGGCTGGCTTGACTGCAGTGTTTAAGTGCAGTCAAGCCAGCCCTCACGTCGGAAAGCACGGTCATTCTAGCCCCCACATGTTTTGTGGTGCGTAGCATTACATGTAGGCTGTATCTTGATAAAAACAACTCAACAACGACATTACCACCGAGAATTATGGCATTTCGTAACAACGTTAACAATGTTATAATATAATAATAATAATATGGCTTGACCAGCACGGCTACTGACTATCGATAGTTAGCAACAACAAATGTGTTAGGCTCCAAAACGGAAATCCATAAAATGACATTTAAACTAAGATAATACAATGGTTATCGTAATTTCTACATTATATTATCAAGGAAATATTTGTAGGGATGCTTTTTTCCTCTCCTTTTGAATTGACAGACTGGACGGAACTTTGGCATAGGCCTACTGCTGCCCCCCACAGTCTGAAGACGTATCTGCCTTTAAGGGCTGTCCCATTTTAAAGTCGCAAGATAGCCCTTAACACTTAGTTTTGAGGGCTACTAAGATTGAGGGTTGAGCTTGAGGGTTAAGATTGAGGGTTAAGAAAATAATTGGGATTGGGCCATGGACAAACAGTGGACTGACAGAGACATGGACAAACAGTGGACTGACAGAGACATGGACAATGAGACAATGACATAAGAAAATACATAATTTCATCTTGATACTATTATGATCTTTTCCCTCAGGACTCCAGGCTGAAGAAAAACACCACTCAACAGGTAAATAGAGAAAAGACAGAGAAACAGCTGTCTGATTTGAGTTGATTTTTACTTTCAAATCCAAGTAATTGTGAACTGTTTTTAACTAACGACTGTCTTGTCTCTGTTCAGCTGATGATGTCAGGTTGGTGGGAGGAGCCAGCAGCTGTGCTGGTGAACTGGAGATGAAACAACATGGAGTCTGGAGACCAGTGGCTGACAGGTACTCTGACTGGAACCTGAAGTCAGCAGCTGTAGTGTGCAGAGAGCTGGACTGTGGCTCTGCTGTTTCCACAGAAAGGAGAAAGGATTCCTCAGTAAGAAGATCTGTATGGAGGATCATCAGAAATCAGTGTCTTCAGTCTGGCTCTACACTGAGGGAGTGTGTAAAAAACACACAGTCTGTCTCTTCCTCTCGCAGCCTGCAGATCAACTGCTCAGGTAAAACCATCAATGACATCAACTATGACAGTAATGTTTGCAGTCTCTTGCTTCCTCTGTCACAGTGACACTCAGTGGTTTACATTGGACTGAACTGTACAGTTATGCAGGACAATGGCCTCCTACAGGAAGAGAAGTGTGTGAACATGCATGTAAATAGAGTGCCACAGGGATGATGTATTTTTGTAGTCTTACCACAGACGTCCCTTTTGAAGTGTTTTATGAAAACTGCGTAAAAAGAAACTGCGCTTCAAAAGTCATAAAAGTGGTCCTCGTTTGTGAAGATCATCATACTGAACACAAACGTTGCTGTTTCATAAATTTTTGTGAACCACAGACCTGATTTCAGGCGTTGAACCTAAATTCCAATACAAAAATCCCATTGACTTTTACATGTTTGTGTTACTTCTGGACTCCTTCCTGCAGCAGGCTACTCTGTGTCTGTTCTGTTGGTATATTCTACAGTACGTCTATGTACAGAGATCAGCACGCTTCAGTGCAGGAATAATAATTATAAATGTCTGGATTTATATAGCGCCTTTCTAGATATCAAAGTGTTTCACATATCAGGGGAGGAGGAGTCAACTCATCCACCACCAATGTGTAGCACCCACCTGGGTGATGCACGACATGACAGATGATTGACAGCCTCTGTGTCTCTCTCTCTTTCTGCCTCCTTTCTCTCTCTCTCTCTCTCTCTCTATCTCTCCCCCCCTCTCTCTCTCTCCCTCCCCTCTCCTCTCCCTTTCGCTCTCTCTCTCTCTCTCTCTCTCTCTCTCTCTCTCTCTCTCTCTCCAGAGTCTGTGAGGCTGGTGAATGGTACTAGTCTGTGCTCAGGCAGACTGGAGGTGAAGTCTAACCAGTCATGGTCCTCAGTGTGTGAAGCTGACTTTGACCAGCAGGATGCAGAGGTGGTCTGTAGGGAGCTTGACTGTGGGGCTCCTTCAGTCCTCCAGGGGGCGCTCTATGGAGACAGGGAGACTCCAATGTGGACCAAAGAGTTCCAGTGTGAAGGCAGTGAGTCTGTTCTCCTGGACTGTGGAAGCTCAGGCTCAGCTAGAAACACCTGCTCACCTGGCAAAGCTGTTGAACTCACCTGCTCAGGTAGGAGAGGAGCTGCAGCTTCAGTGCTGTTCTATTCAAAGTAATGGTACAACCTAAGAAATTTCATCCACTATTCATATTTCCATAGACGTTTAGAAAAATCCTTCTAAAACGAGTTTTACTGGTCAAACCATTCAGCTATTTAGAATCAGGAGAGAGCAGAGAACATGTCACAAAGAAGAAGAGAAAAAGGGCGGTGGGGAGGACGTGCATTTCTTTAGTCTGCTTCTCCTTCATGGTGAAATGTTCTATGGTCTCTCACCATCCTAAATCTATGGATTGTAAATGGTCTGCATTTATATAGAGCTTTTATCCAAAGCACTTTACAATGTGCCTACATTCACCCATTCACACACCGAGGGCGGCCAGCTGCCACGCAGGGTGCTGGCACAGCCATCGGGAGCAATTTGGGGTTCACTGTCTCTACCTCCTGAGCCACAGCCGCCCCTATCTAGCTGAATTGTTTGGTTTGACCAAGTAAAACTCTTTTTATAAAGATGTTATGAAACGTCTATTAAAAAATGAATGGTGGATGGAATCCCTAGGTCTTATGCAGAACCCGGAAGAGGGTGTGACTTTGGCACTTTATAGATCACAGATTGTGATGTTTACTGGCAACTTAGGGAGATCTTAGGGACCACATGCACTGTTTTTATATTTTAATGTTTTTTCAATATAGATAAAAGAGCCAGGGTATCACATTTTTAATTATTATTTTTGCTGAACTGAAAACTGATCTGATCTGTGACTCAATATCGTGATACAATCTGAACTGTGAGATTTGTGATCTGTTTCAGCCCTAATTCAAAGTGACTTTACTTCTTTTACTAATGACTCTCTTGTCTCTGTTCAGCTGATGATGTCAGGTTGGTGGGAGGAGCCAGCAGCTGTGCTGGTGAACTGGAGATGAAACAACATGGAGTCTGGAGACCAGTGGATGACAGGTGGTCTGACTGGACCCTGAAGTCAGCAGCTGTAGTGTGCAGACAGCTGGACTGTGGCTCTGCTGTTTCCACAGAAAGGAGAAAGGATTCCTCAGTAAGAAAATCTGTATGGAGGATCAGTTCTCCCTGTCTTCAGTCTGGATCTACACTGAGGGAGTGTGTAGACCCAGGGTCTGTCTCTTTATCTGACAGCCTGCAGATCAACTGCTCAGGTAACACCATCAATAACATGTGTGTGTGTGTGTGTGTGTGTGTGTGTGTGTGTGTGTGTGTGTGTGTGTGTGTGTGTGTGTCTGTGTGTGTGTGTGTGTGGACTTTGGGTTGCTGCACTCAGCTCCCATAACTCTTCACTACACGGTGATCTATATTGTTTTTGTAACTTGTTAAAATTGCTTTCCCTCTCTCTCTCTCTCTCTCTCTCTCTCTCTCTCTCTCTCTCTCTCTCTCTCTCTCTCTCTCTCACACACACACACACACTCTCCCTCTCTCACACTCTCTCTCTCTCTCTCTCATTCACTCCCTCTCTCTCTCCCTCAATCCCTCACTCTCTCTCACTCTCTCTCTCCCTCTCACTCACTCCCTCTCTCTCTCCCTCTCTCTCTCCCCCTCTCTCTCTCCCTCTCACTCACTCCCTCTCTCTCTCCCTCTCACTCAATCCCTCTCTCTCTCCCCCTCTCTCTCTGCCTCTCACTCACTCCCTCTCACTCACTCCCTCTCTCTCTCCCTCTCTCTCAATCCCTCTCTCTCTCCCCCTCACTCTCTCTCACTCTCTCTCTCCCTCTCACTCACTCCCTCTCTCTCTCCCTCTCTCTCAATCCCTCACTCAATCCCTCCCCCTCTCTCCCTCTCCCTCACTCACTCCTACACTTGGATGTATCACATGATCATAGTGAGTATAAAGCACATTGCACAGGGTTGTACAAAGTAGCCTCTCATTATTTAACATAAAACAATGTTACTGTAACATGAGAGTACAAAAATACAACCATGTCAACAACACTTTGTAATGTGTGTGTGTGTGTGTGTGTGTGTGTGTGTGTGTGTGTGTGTGTGTGTGTGTGTGTGTGTGTGTGTGTGTGTGTGTGTGTGTGTGCGCGTGCATGTCTGTGTGTGGTGTTGCTCTGGAATACTTTGGTGACCCTCCCTCCCTCTCCCTCTCCCTCTCTCTCTCTCTCTCTCTCTCTCTCTCTCTCTCTCTCTCTCTCCAGAGTCTGTGAGGCTGGTGAATGGTACTAGTCTGTGCTCAGGCAGACTGGAGGTGAAGTCTAACCAGTCATGGTCCTCAGTGTGTGAAGCTGACTTTGACC
>NW_028152174.1:202153-207153 GCF_964638095.1 Poromitra crassiceps | reverse complement strand
GTGTGTGTGTGTGTGAGTGTGTGTGTGTAGGTGTACCTGTAGAGGTGTGTGTGTGTGTGTGTGTGTGTGTGTGTGTGTGCTTTCTCAGTAAGAACAATGTTTATGGTTGAATGAGCTTATTGTGAGACATGTATAAAGTGTGTTGGTGGTTTGAGTGAGTTTTGGAGGTGAGATGATGAAGATGCATGTTGGTAATGCAGACTGTATGAAGAGTTCTGAAAAAGTGGCTTCAGTTTTGACCAATAAAAACACTCTAATGGAGTTTATTTCTTCCAACTTTGTTTTTTGCGTAAATAATAATTATGTTTATCTAATTTCATATTCTTGTTTTATTTGTGTACCACCATGCTGACCACATGCATGCACCGTTTTTATATCTGAATGTTTTTTCAACAAAGATAAAAGAGCCATATCACATTTTTAATTATTATTTTTACTGAACTGAAAACTGATCTAATCTGTGACTCAATAGCATGATACAATCTGAACTGTGAGTTTTGTGATCTGTTGCAGCCTTAATTCAAAGTGACTTAACTTCTTTTACTAATGACTCTCTTGTCTCTGTTCAGAGCCTGTCAGGTTGGTGGGAGGAGCCAGCAGCTGTGCTGGTGAACTGGAGATGAAACAACATGGAGTCTGGAGACCAGTGTATGACGGGGACTCTGACTGGAACCTGAAGTCAGCAGCTGTAGTGTGCAGAGAGCTGGACTGTGGCTCTGCTGTTTCCACAGAAAGGAGAAAGGATTCCTCAGAAAGATCTGTATGGATGTTCAGTTCTTACTGTCTTCAGTCTGGATCTACACTGAGGAAGTGTTTACTAACAGAGTCACATTACACTTCATCTGTCAGCCTGCAGATCAACTGCTCAGGTAACACCATCAATAATGTGTGTGTGTGTGTGTGTGTGTGGTGTGTGTGTGTGTGTGTGTGTGTGTGTGTGTGTGTGTGTGTGTGTGCGCGTGCGTGTGTGTGTGTGTGTGTGTGTGTGTGTGTGTGGGACTTTGTGTTGCTGCACTCAGCTCCCATAACTCTTCACCACACGGTGATCTATATTTTTTTTTGTAACTTGTTAAAATTGCTTTCCCTCTCTCTCTCTCTCTCTCTCTCTCTCTCTCTCTCTCTCTCTCTCTCTCTCACACACACACACACACTCTCTCTCTCTCTCTCTCCCTCTCTCACACTCCTCTCTCTCTCTCTTTCCCCCTCTCTCTCTCATTCACTCCCTCTCTCTCTCCCTCAATCCCTCACTCTCTCTCACTCTCTCTCTCCCTCTCACTCACTCCTCTCTCTCTCCCTCTCACTCAATCCCTCCCCCTCTCTCCCTCTCCCTCACTCACTCCTACACTTGGATGTATCACATGATCATAGTGAGTATAAAAGCACATTGCACAGGTTGTACAAAGTAGCCTCTCATTATTTAACATAAAACAATGTTACTGTAACATGAGAGTATAAAAATACAACCATGTCAACAACACTTTGTAATGTGTGTGTGTGTGTGTGTGTGTGTGTGTGTGTGTGTGTGTGTGTGTGTGTGTGTGCGTGCGTGCATGTCTGTGTGTGTGTGTGTGCGCGTGCATGTCTGTGTGTGGTGTTGCTCTGGAATACTTTTGGTGACCCTCCCTCCCTCTCCCTCTCTCTCTCTCTCTCTCTCTCCAGAGTCTGTGAGGCTGGTGAATGGTACTAGTCTGTGCTCAGGCAGACTGGAGGTGAAGTCTAACCAGTCATGGTCCTCAGTGTGTGAAGCTGACTTTTGACCAGCAGGATGCAGATGTGGGTCTGTAGGGAGCTTGACTGTGGGGCTCCTTCAGTCATCCAGGGGGGCGCTCTATGGAGACAGTGAGACTCCAATGTGGACCAAAGAGTTTCCAGTGTGAAGGCAGTGAGTCTGTTCTCCTGGACTGTGGAAGCTCAGGCCTCAGCTAGAAACACCTGCTCACCTGGCAAAGCTGTTGGACTAACCTGCTCAGGTAGGAGAGGAGCTGCAGCTTGGATTTAGCTTCTCAGTGCTGTTCTATTCAAAGTAATGGTGCAACGGACCGTACCACCTAAGAGATTTCATCCACTATTCATTTTTCCATAGACGTTTAGAAAAATCCTTACAAAAGGAGTTTTACTGGTCAAACCATTCAGCTATTTAGAATCAGGAGAGAGCAGAGAACATGTCACAAAGAAGATGAGAAAAAGGGGGTGGGGAGGACGTGCATTTCCTTAGTCTGCTTCTCCTTCATGGTGAAATGTTCTATGGTCTCTCACCATCCTAAATCTATGGATTGTAAATTGACTGCATTTATATAGCGCTTTTATCCAAAGAGCTTTACAATGTGCCTACATTCACCCATTCACACACCGAGGGCGGCCAGCTGCCACGCAGGGTGCTGGACAGCCATCGGGAGCAATTTGGGGTTCAATGTCTTGCCCAAGGACACTTCGACATGCAGACTGGAGGAGCTGGGGATCGAACCACCGACCTTCAGGTTGGTGGACGACACGCTCTACCTCCTGAGCCACAGCCGCCCCTATCTAGCTGAATTGTTTGGTTTGACCAAGTAAAACTCTTTTTATAAAGATGTTATGAAACGTCTATTAAAAAATGAATGCTGGATGGAATCCCTAGGTCGTATGCAGAACCCGGAAGAGGGTGTGACTTTGGCACTTTATAGATCACATGATTGTGATGTTTACTCGCAACTTAGGGAGATCTTAGGGACCACATGCACTGTTTTTAGATTTGAATGTTTTTTCAATATAGAATAAAAGAGCCAGAGTATCACATTTTTTTATTATTATTTTTGCTGAACTGAAAACTGATCTGATCTGTGACTCAATTAGCGTGATACAATCTGAACTGTGAGTTTTTGTGATCTGTTGCAGCCCTAATTCAAAGTGACTTTTACTTATTTTACTAATGACTCTCTTGTCTCTGTTCAGATGTCAGGTTGGTGGGAGGAGCCAGCAGCTGTGCTGGTGAACTGGAGATGAAACAACATGGAGTCTGGAGACCAGTGGATGACCCTGTCTGGAGCCTGAAGTCAGCAGCTGTAGTGTGCAGAGAGCTGGACTGTGGCTCTGCTGTTTACACAGAAAGCAGAGGGGATTCCTCAGTAAGAAGATCTGTATTGATGTTCAGGTCTTCCTGTCTTCAGTCTGGATCTACACTGAGGGAGTGTTTAGAGACAGAGTCACGTTACACTTCATCTAACAGCCTGCAGATCGACTGCTCAGGTAACACCATCAATAACGTGTGTGTGTGTGTGTGTGTGTGTGTGTGTGTGTGTGTGTGTGTGTGTGTGTATGTGTGTGCGTGTGCGTGCGTGCGTGCGCGCGTGCACGTGCGTCTCTGTGTGTGTGTGTGTGTGTGTGTGTGTGTGTGTGGACTCTGGGTTGCTGCACTCAGCTCCCATAACTCTTCACCACACAGTGATCTATATTGTTTTTGTAACTTGTTAAAATTGCTTTCTCTCTCTCTCTCTCTCTCTCTCTCTCTCTCTCTCTCTCTCTCTCTCTCTCTCTCTTCTCTCTCTCTCTCTCTCTCTCTCTCTCTCTCCAGACTCTATGAGGCTGGTGAATGGTACTAGTCTGTGCTCAGGCAGACTGGAGGTGAAGTCTAACCAGTCATGGTCCTCAGTGTGTGAAGCTGACTTTGACCAGCAGGATGCAGAGGTGGTCTGCAGGGAGCTTGGACTGTGGGGCTCCTTCAGTCCTCCAGGGGGCGCTCTATGGAGACAGGGAGACTCCAATTTGGACCAAAGAGTTTCCAGTGTGAAGGCAGTGAGGTCTGTTCTCCTGGACTGTGGAAGCTCAGGCTCAGCTAGAAACACCTGCTCACCTGGCAAAGCTGTTGGACTCACCTGCTCAGGTAGGAGAGGAGCTGCCAGCTTGGATTTAGCTTCAGTGCTGTTCTATTCAAAGTAATGGTGCAACGGGACCGTACAACCTAAGAGATTTCATCCACTATTCATTTTTCCATAGACGTTTAGAAAAATCCTTACAAAAGGAGTTTTACTGGTCAAACCATTCAGCTATTTAGAATCAGGAGAGAGCAGAGAACATGTCCAAAGAAGAAGAGCAAAAGGGCGGTGGGAGGACGTGGCATTTCTTTAGTCTGCTTCTCCTTCATGGTGAAATGTTCTATGGTCTCTCACCATCCTACATCTATGGGATTGTAAATTGACTGCATTTATATAGCGCTTTTATCCAAAGAGCTTTACAATGTGCCTACAATTCACCCATTCACACACCGAGGGCGGCCAGCTGCCACGCAGGGTTGCTGGCACAGCATCGGGAGCAATTTGGGGTTCAGTGTCCTTGCCCAAAGACACTTCGACATGCATGATCTTAGGGACCACATGCACTGTTTTTTATATTTTAATATTTTTTCAATATAGATAAAAGAGCCAAAGTATCACATTTTTAATTATTATTTTTGCTGAACTGAAAACTGATCTGATGTGTGACTCAATAGCGTGATACAATCTGAACTGTGAGTTTTGTGATCTGTTGCAGCCCTAATTCAAAGTGACTTTACTTCTTTTACTAATGACTCTCTTGTCTCTGTTCAGAACCTGTCAGGTTGGTGGGAGGAGCCAGCAGCTGTGCTGGTGAACTGGAGATGAAACAACATGGAGTCTGGAGACCAGTGGATGCCAGGTTGTCTGACTGGACCCTGAAGTCAGCAGCTGTAGTGTGCAAACAGCTGGACTGTGGCTCTGCTGTTTACACAGAAGAGAGAAAGGGTTCCTCAGTAAGATCTGTATTGAGAATCAGGTCTTACTGTCTTCAGTCTGGATCTACCACTGAGGGAGTGTTTAGACACATGGTCTGACTCTTCATCTGACAGCCTGCAGATCAACTGCTCAGGTAAAACCATCAATAACACGTGTGTGTGTGTGTGTGTGTGTGTGTGTGCGTTGTGTGTGTGTGTGTCTGTGTGTGTGTGCGTGTGCGTGTGCGCGTGTGTGTGTGTGTGTGTGTGTGTGTGTTGTCTGTGTGTGTGTGCG
>NW_028152174.1:192500-200000 GCF_964638095.1 Poromitra crassiceps | reverse complement strand
AAGTAAAGTCACTTTGAATTAGGGCTGAAACAGATCACAAAACTCACAGTTCAGATTGTATCACGCTATTGAGTCACAGATCAGATCAGTTTTCAGTTCAGTAAAAATAATAATAAAAGTGTGATACTTTGGCTCTTTTATCTACGTTGAAAAAACATTCACATATAAAAACAGTGCATGCATGTGGTCAGCATGGTGGTACACAAATAAAACAAGAATATGACCCTAATATTAGAGTGTTTTTATTGGTCAAAACTGAAGTCGCTTTTTCAAAACTCTTCATACAGTCTGCATTACCAACATGCATCTTCATCATCTCACCTCCAAAACTCACTCAAACCACCAACACACTTTATACATGTCTCACAATAAGCTCATTCAACCATAAACATTGTTCTTACTCACACACACACACACACACACAGCTCCTCTCCTACCTGAGCAGGTGAGTCCAGCAGCTTTGCCAGGTGAGCAGGTGTTTCTAGCTGAGCCTGAGCTTCCACAGTCCAGGAGAACAGACTCATTGCCTTCACACTGGAACTCTTTGCTCCACATTGGAGTCTCCCTGTCTCCATAGAGCGCCCCCTGGAGGACTGAAGGAGCCCCACAGTCAAGCTCCCTACAGACCACCTCTGCATCCTGCTGGTCAAAGTCAGCTTCACACACTGAGGACCATGACTGGTTAGACTTCACCTCCAGTCTGCCTGAGCACAGACTAGTACCATTCACCAGCCTCACAGACTCTGGAGAGAGAGAGAGAGAGAGAGGGGGGGGGAGGGAGGGGGGGTCACCAAAGTATTCCAGAGCAGCACCACACAGACACACACACGCACACACACACACACACACACACACACACACACACACACACGTGTTATTGATGGTGTTACCTGAGCAGTTGATCTGCAGGCTGTCAGATGAAGAGACAGACTCTGTTAGTAAACACTCCCTCAGTGTAGATCCAGACTGAAGACAGGAAGAACTGAACCTCCATACATCTCTTTCTGAGGAAGGCTGTCTCCTTTCTGTGGAAACAGCAGAGCCACAGTCCAGCTCTCTGCACACTACAGCTGCTGACTTCAGGCTCCATTCAGACCTCCTGGCATACACTGGTCTCCAGACTCCATGTTGTTTCATCTCCAGTTCACCAGCACAGCTGCTGGCTCCTCTCACCAACCTGACATCTGAACAGAGACAAGAGAGTCATTAGTAAAAGAAGTAAAGTCACTTTGAATTAGGGCTGCAACAGATCACAAAACTCACAGTTCAGATTGTATCACGCTATTGAGTCACAGATCAGATCAGTTTTCAGTTCAGTAAAAATAATAATAAAAAATGTGATACTCTGGCTCTTTTATCTATATTGAAAAAACATTCAAATATAAAAACAGTGCATGTGGTCCCTAAGATCTCCCTAAGTTGCCAGTAAACATCACAATCATGTGATCTATAAAGTGCCAAAGTCACACCCTCTTCCGGGTTCTGCATACGACCTAGGGATTCCATCCACCATTCATTTTTTAATAAACGTTTCATAACATCTTTATAAAAAGAGTTTTACTTGGTCAAACCAAACAATTCAGCTAGTGTGTGTGTGTGAGAGAGAGAGAGAGAGAGAGAGAGAGAAAAAGAGAAAGCAATTTTAACAATTGTGGCTGTGGCTCAGGAGGTAGAGTGTGTCGTCCACCAACCTGAAGGTCGGTGGTTCGATCCCCGGCTCCTCCAGTCTGCATGTCGAAGTGTCCTTGGGCAAGACACTGAACCACAAATTGCTCCCGATGGCTGTGCCAGCACCCTGCGTGGCAGCTGGCCGCCCTCGGTGTGTGAATGGGTGAATGTAGGCACATTGTAAAGCTCTTTGGATAAAAGCGCTATATAAATGCAGTCAATTTACAATCCATAGATTTAGGATGGTGAGAGACCATAGAACATTTCACCATGAAGGAGAAGCAGACTAAAGAAATGCACGTCCTCCCCACCCCCTTTTTCTCTTCTTCTTTGTGATATGTTCTCTGGTCTCTCCTGATTCTAAATAGCTGAATGGTTTGACCAGTAAAACTCCTTTTATAAGGATTTCTCTAAACATCTATGGAAAAAAGAAAAGTGGATGAAATCTCTTAGGTTGTACGGTCCGTTGCACCATTACTTTGAATAGAACAGCACTGAAGCTAAATCCAAACTGCAGGTCCTCTCCTACCTGAGCAGGTGAGTCCAACAGCTTTGCCAGGTGAGCAGGTGTTTCTAGTTGAGCCTGAGCTTCCACAGTCCAGGAGAACAGACTCACTGCCTTCACACTGGAACTCTTTGGTCCACATTGGAGTCTCCCTGTCTCCATAGAGCGCCCCCTGGAGGACTGAAGGAGCCCCACAGTCAAGCTCCCTACAGACCACCTCTGCATCCTGCTGGTCAAAGTCAGCTTCACACACTGAGGACCACGACTGGTTAGACTTCACCTCCAGTCTGCCTGAGCACAGACTAGTACCATTCACCAGCCTCACAGAGTCTGGAGAGAGAGAGAGAGAGAGAGGGAGAGAGAGAGAGAGAAAGGAGGCAGAAAGAGAGAGAGTCACAGAGGCTGTCAATCATCTGTCATGTCGTGCATCGGTGGTGGATGAGTTGACTCCTCCTCCCCTGATATGTGAAACACTTTGATATCTAGAAAGGCGCTATATAAATCCAGACAATTATGATTATTATTCCTGCACTGACTATCTGCAGCATGCTGATCTCTGTACATAGACGTACTGTAGAATATACAAACAGAACAGACACAGAGTAGCCTGCTGCAGGAAGGAGTCCAGAAGTAACACTAAGGTGTAAAAGACAATGGGATTTTTGTATTGGAATTTAGGTTCAATAGAGACACTGCAAAACGCGTCATCATTCAGAAGCCATGCCCAAGACGGGGGAAAACACAAGGAAGCACTGCCTGAGGACAGCAGCTAGCAAAACAAACTGCGGCTAACTGGGGCGAACGGAGGAACTCTCGTCAGATAGAAATAGTTTTGTGGGGTTTTACAGGGATTTGGACAGTTTTCTTTTTAGATAATGTCAAAAGATTATTTCAGTACACTTCCTCCAACGGAGAGGGAAAGGTACATCGAGAAAATGAACTCAGTTGGCCTGGAGCAGTGTCCCTTTTCATTGCCCAAACAACGCTGGATAAACGATCCCACACAGCGGCCTGAAGTGAAATACTATGACTATGACTGTGCAGCCCACCACATAACAGCTTTTAGGCATGTTTAAATGAATGAAAATAACGCTGGTGTAACATCAGACAGATCGCATCAGACGCGCTGGCGTTCTCCTATGTCACGTAGTTGCACACAAAGATCGTATATACGGAAGATGAACACTCCAACTTACTTCCTTGACAGCTAAATCCACATTTTCTTCTTGCCAATTCTCAATCCCAGCAAGCAAAATTACATCATGTTAACGTTGTGATGACGTGTTCCAGTGACGTTCAGGACTAGGCCAGATCACATGGTGATTTGGGGATGATTTAGTCATTGACTCTGGCCATACCAACCCCAAGCACCTGTTCTCCACCATAAATCGGATGCTTAAGCCCAGGGCCTCCTCTGCGGCTGACCCATCTGTCGATGACTGCAACCGATTCATGGACTTCTTCAAAACGAAGATTGAAGGAATCAGGGACAACATCACCCCCACTCACCCTGCCCCTCCCCCCGCCCCCCCCCTATAACGGTCAAACACTGGATTCCTTTGCAGAGGTGACGAGTGCTGAGCTATCGGCCACCATTCTCAAAATGAACTCTTCCAGCAGCTCCCTGGATCCTATCCCCATTCCACTTTTAAAACTGTGCCTCCCAGCCATCGTTCCCACCATGACCTACATAATAAACAGGTCCCTGACCACTGGCGAAGTCCCCCCTTCCCTCAAGCTAGCAGCCATCAGACCGGTGCTTAAAAAGCACAACCTCGACCCGGAGGTGCTCTCTAACTATAGACCAATTTCCAACCTGCCCTTCCTTGCTAAGGTTCTGGAAAAAGTTGTTGCCGTCCAGCTGCACAACCACCTCCAATCCCATCAGCTCTATGAGACCTTCCAGTCCGGCTTCAGACCATCACACAGCACTGAGACAGCCCTGGTGAGAGTCGTGAATGACCTGCTCATGGCAGCAGACTCCGGCTCCCCCAGCCTGCTGATTCTCCTGGACTTGAGTGCCGCATTTGATATGGTGGACCATGTCATCCTGTCTCAGCGTCTCAGGGAGGTGGGAGTCACAGGCACTGCCCTCGACGTCTTCCTCTCCTTTCTCTCAGGAAGACTGGAGTATGTCGCGCTGGGCAGTTTCATCTCCAGCATCAGGAGTGTCACCTCTGGTGTCCCACAGGGATCAGTCCTGGGTCCCCTGCTCTTCCTGGTGTACATGCTTCCCCTGGGGAAGATACTGAAGAGCCACAACATCAATTTCCACTGCTACGCCGATGACACTCAAATCTATTTTCAAACCTCCCCAGACATCCATCTGACTCAAGCCCGGGCCACCAAATGCCTCAATGACATCCGCCACTGGATGAGCAACAGCTCCCTTCAGCTCAACGGGAGTAAAACTGAAGCCATCCTCATCGGTACACCTCAACAAATAAAACAGGCCGGCATCATCCACATCACCATCGATGGACACTCCATCCCCCTCTCCTCACTGGTCACCAGCCTGGGTGTCAAACTTGACCAAACACTGTCATTTGACGCCCACATCAAATCCATCTGCCAAACCTCATTCTACCATCTCCGGAACATCTCAAAGCTCAGACCCCTCCTACCCCAAGCCGCCGCAGAAAAACTGGTCCACGCATTCGTCTCCTCCCGTATTGATTACTGCAACTCCCTGCTTGCAGGCCTCCCCACCAAATCCACCCAGAGACTGCAATATGTCCAGAACTGTGCCGCCCGGGTTCTTACTAGAACCCGGAAGTCAGAACACATCACCCCTGTCCTCCACTCACTCCACTGGCTCCCCATCAATCAACGCATCACCTTCAAACTCCTCCTCCTGGTCTACAAGGCGGTCAACCACACTGGTCCCACCTACCTTCAAGAACTCCTCCCCCCCAAGCCCCCCTCCCGGTCACTCAGATCCGACACCCTCAACCTACTTGTTGTCCCCCGCACCAAGCTAGCAACGATGGGTGACCGAGCCTTCTCCACCCTGGGGCCACGCCTGTGGAACCAACTCCCAGGAACTGTTCGGGCCTCTAAATCCCTCGCTGTTTTTAAAACGAGCCTTAAAACCCACCTGTTCCGCTCTGCTTTTTATTAGCTCCGAGCTTTTAGCTGTTTTTAGCTTGTTTTTATTTTATTTTATTTTTATTTATTTATTTTATTATTTTAGCTATATACTGTAAAGCACCTTGAGATTTGTTTTACATTTTAAAGTGTGCTATATAAATTAAAGCCATTATTAGACGTCTACGCGGGAACATCATGCTGACGTTGAAATATGACCGTTACCATGAATGGGCATATTCAGTTATCCTGCTATGTACACAGTGTATATTCAGCAACTTTATACATAAAGCTATAATTATGTCCAGATTAACAATTTATGCTACATTTTCAAAAAATATAATACCACCCCGTGTGGGATTTGAACTCAGGATCTACAACTACGCTACCTGTTCACTGAAATTATCTGCTGTACTTGGAGTAATATAGCCTACCGTTTCAAAACATGGACCCCTTGTTCTTTTTATACTGGTATACATCCATGTATACATCCATGGAGTCGGGACAGTTTTAATAAAAACGAAAGCTAATTTAATTCAAACCTTAATCTCGAAGAATCATTGAGGAATTGCCTCAAAATGTACAAGTGTCACCCTATAACATATGTTTACCCACTGCTCCTGTTAGGCTATGAGACACGAATATAGCCTACAGTATGTAGGATTGTGGCAGAAACTTGTTTTATATTTAAAACGTTGGCATCAAGTCTTGGATCGGACATCACGTAACCGTCTACAATCTGTGTAAGAAGAACCCCGAAACACATTGCAGACAATTGCAGGATTCCCCACAATTCATCTCCTCGTAGTCCCACGTCCACGAATAAACAGTTTGTTCATCAGCGCAGATTGTCCACGTGCAGCTGATCACTCGGATTTTGGATAAATAAATAGCCCAGGCTGAGAAATACGTGATTGATTGCAACCATTTGTGACACCAGCTGGCGTTTTGACCCTCAATTAGGCCAAGGGCATTTTTCAGATTTTTACAGATTCTGAAATGGCAGACTGTAAGCTTTCAAATGATGTGTCACACATTGTAATCTGAAAAAAATTGAAGGAGATATGCTTATTTGATTGTTCACACTCTGGGAAGCAGGAACTGAGAAATCTGCTCCCAAAGTTTGATAAGTTTTTCACACCTGGGACAGCCAGCCAAGGGGGAGTGAACATTGGCTCCTCATTTACATTGACCACTCCCAACAGCTGATAACTGTCACTCTGACACACTGGGACACAGGCCACAAGTAAGACAATGATAGAATGTAATAGCCTACTGTTTAGGTGATGGGTTTCATAAACTTTCTGTAATAAAACATCTGAAAGCAAAAATCTTATCAAATGGGGTACGCGTGGTCTAATTTTGAGGTATCCATGCTTTTATCACTTCTCATCTGGATTATTGTAATTATTATTACATGTGTGCCTATTATGTTCTTTTTGGGCTCCTTGTGCAGAGAAAATTCCCTGAGGGGCAATAAAGGTTTCATTTATATAATAATAATAATAGGATATAATATGAATAAAGATTTGATAAGAGACAGGAGCTGCTGAACAAAAATAAAACACACACACACACACACACCGTGGCTAGCAGGCCTCGCTAGCACGCTAAAGTTGTGTTCTCAACAAGAGATGTGTGTGTTTCCCGTGTTTCCCCTCATTGATTGTTACAGTTGATCTGAAAATAGGCGAATAATCTATGGTTTATGTCCCGCCAAAGAACCTATTGATAAGAAGCGCTGGAGAGGGTCAATCGCACACAAGAAACCCGCCATTTTGGAGACACCCATGACGATGACACCACGCAAAAGGGGACGATTTTCGGGCCAAAATGGCGGCAGCGCTGATCTAAGACTCACTTCTTTCTTTGCTTCTTTGTGTACTCTTCGACTACTCCACACGTCAAAACGTGCTAAAACATTTATATTATACAGCCTACAGCACTCATAAATGCTCAATTTAACCCTTCAGGGTTCATACACATTTTGACCAATGGATTTCCATGACTTTGCCATAAGTTCTTAACCTGTATTTTATGCACACCTGGGGTAACTAACGTTACATGCAAGCTAACGTAGCTAGCTGCTAGCTACATTAGCTTCGCGTTACCTTGCATGTAACGTTAGCGGTTGCTTTTGGAGACACAAACCCTGGACGTTTCATTTTGAGTAATGCATGAGGTTCTCTATGGTTTACGCAAGCTCTGGGAGTATGAAGTGCTTTAAATGCGGGGATTTT
>NW_028152174.1:172500-187500 GCF_964638095.1 Poromitra crassiceps | reverse complement strand
AGAAGCATGTCCTTAACCAGTAAGTCAACAATTCTGTCATGTCTGGAAATATACATACCTTTGTATACATGGCAGCCATTCAGAATATGTGACAGTGACTCTATGGTTGGGGTGTTGTGATGGTGCAGGCAATGAGGAGAAAATGTATTGGGGTACCACAGAGAGAGATTGAGTCTGGTTGGGAGGACCTGTAATCTGGCTTTAACTGCAAATGTAAGAATATCCTCATTAACTGCATAGTTCTTGAATATTGTATGGGAAACTGTATGATCTGCAGTGGGAATACATGCTAGCTTTCCCTGTAACTTTAAACCGGTCCAGTGTTGTTGCTGCCTCTGTTGTTGCAGCCCTACCAGGTACCTGCGTGTGTTGGCTGGTGATACATGATGTTGAGTATCATTAACAGTTACCCTTACTGAAACTGTACAGTCAGATATAACATCCTCAGACACGATTACAGTGTCTGAGTCAGACTTAACCCAGTCCAGGGACACTCCAGTTCGCACACAAAGGTCATTGAGGTCGGGCCAGTCCGACGAGACCCCAAACCCAGCAGAGTGAGAGTCCATCTTGTTGTTGGGCTTCCTTCTGAAGCCTAGGAAGCTCGGCTCACCTTCTCCTGCCAGGGGAACCTTTCGCCGCTTCATATCGAGAAACAGCGAAGAACGTGCAAGTTCCCTGACAGTGTGGTCATCACAGTTCAGCATGTTGGTCAGATGGGCCAGCCTGGTGGCGTTATAGATCCACTCCACGCTTGGAACACCTAGACCTCCCTCCTGTTTCGAATGAAAAACAATGTCTCTGGTGGTGTGTGTATTCAGTCCGAACCACTTCCTCACCATGGAAACCACCTTGTTGTCCAGTTCCCGCAGTGTTTTGACCATGAGGTGGATGTTGGAGAAAATATGTTGAATTCTCGACAGGGCCACCTGTCTGATGGCCTCCAACTTCATGAGCAGTGGGAGAGGTGAAACGTCGATCAGGTCCAGTCTGGTGGTGAATTCCGTGACCATATACTCCACCTGCTCCTTCCATTCACCTGCAACATTGAACTTGTGCCCGAGGTAGGTGTACGTCTCGTGCAGGTCGTACACACGGATTGGTACCGAGTTGATGGTGAACTCGGGATTTCTGTCTGTTTTGGACTTATACCAGCGGTTCCCGCCACTCCTTCTCTGGTACAAAACTGCACATTTAGATTGTTTTATCTCCAGACCGGACCAGTCCAGGAATGTGTCAGTTCTGGAGAGCATGTTCTTAATAACGCTCACCTCCCGAGAGGCCAGCTGCACATCATCTGCGTAGCCTTGTATGGGGTTGGGGGAAATCACATTAGGTGGGGCACAGTCACACAGCCACCTAATCCACTGGTTGATGGCGTGGACAAAATTGATGGCACTCCACGGACACCCGGTTTTAATGCCCACCTGGAGGGGGACGGGGTCTGTAAGTTGTTTCCCACAGATGACTTGAATGAAGGAAGAGCTGTAAACATCCTTGATAATGTCAATAAACACTTGAGGTAGCTGGATTTCCTCGAGGGCGTGAATCATGACATTGTGGGTCAGGGTCCCAAAAGCGTCCCTGAAGTCCAGAAAGACAGAGTAGAATTTGCAGGATTCATGTTTGAAGTCGTCGATCCCCGTTTTCAGACAAAACACGTGTTCGTTCATGCCCTGTCTGTTAATGTACGCTTTCTGCTTGGGTGACAGGATGTTATTGTCCACTAGCCAGGGCAATACACGGGACAGGATACACTTCATGAACACTTTATAGGTGGTCGGTAGGAGAGAAATATCTCTCCAGGTGGATGGATCATCTGGTATGTTATCTTTTTTGGGGATGCGATGAATCATTGCTCCTTTCCAGGACTCAGGGACTTTTTTATTTTCCAGGCAGACATTAAATATAGATGTTAATATTTCACATGTCTGTGGAGTCTTAAGGCTTTCATAACTAACACCATCTATGCCACATGCCTTGTTGTTAGGTAGGCTGCATATGACAGTGTTTACTTCAGCCTGTGTGAAGTGTGAGGTGTCTGGGAAGTCACTAGGTTGAATTGGTGGCAGGCTACTCCAGGGTGTTAATGGGAGAGGATCACTGATTGAAGTTCGGCTTTGACATTTATTACACAGACACACCTACAGGTAAACCTACACACACACACACACTCACACACACACACACACACACACACACACACATAAACAAACACACACACACACACACACACACACACACACGTACACCTACACACACACACCTACATGTACACCTACACACACACACACACACACACACACACACACACACACACACACACACACGTACACCTACACACACACACACACACATACACACACGTACACCTACACACACACACACACACACATCTTTTGAATGATTTTTTCACGTAAATCAGTATTTCTTTATAGAATAAGAGTAACATTAATATAAAATTCAGAGTGAATACCTGCACACAGCCAACAAATCATGCCAGACCGGTGCCTCTCAGACCTCTCAGACAGGTGCCTCTCAGACAGGTGCCTGTCAGACAGGTGCCTCTCAGACAGGTGCCTCTCACAGACAGGTGCCTCTCAGACAGGTGCCTCTCACAGACAGGTGCCTCTCAGACAGGTGCCTCTCACAGACAGGTGCCTCTCAGACAGGTGCCTCTCAGACAGGCGCCTCTCACAGACAGGTGTCTCTCAGACAGGTGTCTCTCAGACAGGTGCCTCTCAGACAGGTGCCTCTCACAGACAGGTGTCTCTCAGACAGGTGTCTCTCAGACAGGTGCCTCTCACAGACAGGTGTCTCTCAGACAGGTGCCTCTCAGACAGGTGCCTCTCACAGACAGGTGTCTCTCAGACAGGTGTCTCTCACAGACAGGTGCCTCTCAGACAGGTGCCTCTCAGACAGGTGCCTCTCACAGACAGGTGCCTCTCAGACAGGTGCCTCTCAGACAGGTGTCTCTCAGACAGGTGCCTCTCAGACAGGTGCCTCTCACAGACAGGTGCCTCTCAGACAGGTGCCTCTCACAGACAGGTGTCTCTCAGACAGGTGCCTCTCAGACAGGTGCCTCTCACAGACAGGTGTCTCTCAGACAGGTGCCTCTCAGACAGGTGCCTCTCAGACAGGTGCCTCTCAGACAGGTGCCTCTCACAGACAGGTGTCTCTCAGAGAGGTGCCTCTCAGACAGGTGCCTCTCACAGACAGGTGTCTCTCAGACGGGTGCCTCTCACAGACAGGTGCCTCTCAGACAGGCGCCTCTCAGACCGGTGCCTCTCACAGACAGGTGCCTGTCAGACAGGTGTCTCTCAGACAGGTGTTTCACAGACAGGTGCCTCTCAGACAGGTGCCTCTCAGACAGGTGCCTCTCAGACAGGTGCCTCTCAGACAGGCGCCTCTCACAGACAGGTGCCTCTCAGACAGGTGCCTCTCAGACAGGTGCCTCTCAGACAGGTGCCTCTCACAGACAGGTGCCTCTCAGACAGGTGTCTCTCAGACAGGTGCCTCTCAGACAGGTGCCTCTCACAGACAGGTGCCTCTCAGACAGGTGCCTCTCAGACAGGTGCCTCTCACAGACAGGTGCCTCTCAGACAGGTGTCTCTCAGACAGGTGCCTCACAGACAGGTGCCTCTCAGACAGGTGTCTCTCAGACAGGTGTCTCACAGACAGGTGCCTCTCAGACAGGTGCCTCTCAGACCGGTGCCTCTCAGACAGGTGCCTCTCAGACAGGTGCCTCTCAGACAGGTGCCTCTCAGACAGGCGCCTCTCACAGACAGGTGCCTCTCAGACAGGTGTCTCTCAGACAGGTGCCTCTCAGACAGGTGCCTCTCACAGACAGGTGCCTCTCAGACAGGTGTCTCTCAGACAGGTGCCTCTCAGACAGGTGCCTCTCAGACAGGTGCCTCTCACAGACAGGTGCCTCTCAGACAGGTGCCTCTCAGACAGGTGCCTCTCACAGACAGGTGCCTCTCAGACAGGTGTCTCTCAGACAGGTGCCTCTCAGACAGGTGCCTCTCACAGACAGGTGCCTCTCAGACAGGTGCCTCTCAGACAGGTGCCTATCACAGACAGGTGCCTCTCAGACAGGTGCCTCTCTCAGACAGGTACCTCTCAGACAGTTGCCTCTCAGACAGGTGCCTCTCAGACAGGGGGACTGAGTTCACACAAGTGAAAAATCAGATCTGGAGCACACGGTCAAAGTTAGGCAATTCAATAGGTGCAAACAAAGAAAGAAAGAGTGATGTTTCCACACAAAGGTGTCTTCTTCAGAGTTAAACAGGGTGTGGTGAAAATGACTGCTTTAAATACTCCCACCACAGAATAAAGCAAGTCTCTCATTGGTGGGGCATGGTTATGACATCATCAACACACAGCCAATGAAAGGTTACCACATATAGCCTCCTCCAAGAATAGACGAGTGCAAAACATAATAAAAGTAATACATGTAGAAAAGACAGTAAAGTAACACAAATATAGGGAGAGCACAGAAGCATCACAGCAAACAGGATAGACTGTTGTCTTCATTAAGTCCAAAGGGCTCAACAGTGTTCAAGGTGGAGATCCAAAATGCTTCTCTACGGAGGAGTTTAGTAACAACAGCACCCCCTCTAGGTAGAGGTGGGATTTTGTCTATGCCCCAGAATTGAAGAGAAGCCACAGAGCCATGGTTGGCCTGCTCATAGTGACGTGCCATTGCATTGCACTGTTGAGCCCTATTTAAAGCAGTCATTTTCACCACACCCTGTTTGACTCTGAAGAAGACACCTTTGTGTGGAAACATCACTCTTTGTTTGTTTGCACCTATTCAATTGCTTAACTTTGTGCTCCAGATCTCCTTTTTCACTTGTGTTCATATCAAATTATTTGCTACTTTGGCTCTGATGCAGCCGCCTCTCCCTCTCTGTCTGTCTGTAGGCACCACTCTGTAGCCTCACTCAATGTCCCGCCCACAGCTCTATGTGATTGGTTACACATCACGAGTCATAGCAAATCAAGACTGAAGACAGACAGACAGAGACACTGGAGCTGCTCCAAGCAGAGCTGCATGAAAGGAAAGCAGCAGATCTCCCTAAGTTGCCAGTAAACATCACAATCATGTGATCTATAAAGTGCCAAAGTCACACCCTCTTCTGGGTTCTGCATAAGACCTAGGGATTCCATCCACCATTCATTTTTTAATAGACGTTTCATAACATCTTTATAAAAAGAGTTTTACTTGGTCAAACCAAACAATTCAGCTAGATAGGGGTGGCTGTGGCTCAGGAGGTAGAGCGTGTCGTCCACCAACCTGAAGGTCGGTGGTTCGATCCCCAGCTCCTCCAGTCTGCATGTCGAAGTGTCCTTGGGCAAGACACTGAACCCCAAATTGCTCCCGATGGCTGTGCCAGCACCCTGCGTGGCAGCTGGCCGCCCTCGGTGTGTGAATGGGTGAATGTAGGCACATTGTAAAGCTCTTTGGATAAAAGCGCTGTATAAATGCAGTCAATTTACAATCCATAGATTTAGGATGGTGAGAGACCATAGAACATTTCACCATGAAGGAGAAGCAGACTAAAGAAATGCACGTCCTCCCCACTGCCCTTTTTCTCTTCTTCTTTGTGACATGTTCTCTGGTCTCTCCTGATTCTAAATAGCTGAATGGTTTGACCAGTAAAACTCCTTTTATAAGGATTTTTCTAAATGTCTATGGAAAAATGAATAGTGGATGAAATCTCTTAGGTTGTACGGTCCGTTGCACCATTACTTTGAATAGAACAACACTGAAGCTAAATCCAAGCTGCAGCTCCTTTTACTTTTACTTTACTCCTCTCCTACCTGAGCAGGTGAGTCCAACAGCTTTGCCAGGTGAGCAGGTGTTTCTAGCTGAGCCTGAGCTTCCACAGTCCAGGAGAACAGACTCACTGCCTTCACACTGGAACTCTTTGGTCCACATTGAAGTCTCCCCGTCTCCATAGAGCGCCCCCTGGAGGACTGAAGGAGCCCCACAGTCAAGCTCCCTACAAACCACCTCTGCATCCTGCTGGTCAAAGTCAGCTTCACACACTGAGGACCACGACTGGTTAGACTTCACCTCCAGTCTGCCTGAGCACAGACTAGTACCATTCACCAGCCTCACAGACTCTGGGGAGAGAGAGAGAGAGAGAGAGAGAGAGAGAGAGAGGAGGCAGAAAGAGAGAGAGACTCAGAGGCTGTCAATCATCTGTCATGTCGTGCATCACCCAGGTGGGTGCTACACATCGGTGGTGGATGAGTTGACTTCTCCTCCCCTGATATGTGAAACACTTTGATATCTAGAAAGGCGCTATATAAATCCAGACAATTATGATTATTATTCCTGCACTGACTATCTGCAGCGTGCTGATCTCTGTACATAGACGTAGTGGCCGGCGCCAAAAATGATATTTTTATATCGTAAAACATAGGTTATATACCCGCTATGCCTATTTCTGGACTTTTTAACCATAATAACCTCTGAAAAGCTCAATAACAACACAAGAAAGACTACTATTCAAAATCAAATAAAACATTTATTTCACAGCAGCAGATTAAGGCATTAATAGAGCTGAGCTTTGCATAACGTGAAATGCGGGACCTGTCTGGAGCACTCTGAACATATATGTCTATATGAAAAGTCATAGAATAAACAATTGCTGCAAAAATAAAAAATAAAAATCAACAAAATAATCGCCAGTCAGTGCCAACATTAAATTAAAGAAATAAAGTGATCAGATGCATTGTCTCCATCTTTCTGCTCATGGCATGCTGTGTGCTTGGGTGCAGCTGATTTCTCTCTCTCTCTAGTGCCTTTTAAACATGAACTCTGGATCATGTCAGGCTAGAGAGAGCAGCATATTTTCAGGTTTTGCCTTTCTAAACATGAGGGGTCTTTGTTAAGAAACAACTGGATATGAGCCGTTTTTTCTGCCAGTGTGTGTGTGTGTGTGTGTGTGTGTGTGTGTGTGTGTGTGTGTGTGTGTGTGTGTGTGTGTGTGTGGTGTTGCTCTGGAATACTTTGGTGACCCTCCCCCCCCCCCCTCTCTCTCTCTCTCTCTCTCTCTCTCTCGCTCTCTCTCTCTCTCTCTCTCTCTCTCTCTCTCTCTCTCTCTCTCTCTCTCTCTCTAGAGTCTGTGAGGCTGGTGAATGGTACTAGTCTGTGCTCAGGCAGACTGGAGGTGAAGTCTAACCAGTCATGGTCCTCAGTGTGTGAAGCTGACTTTGACCAGCAAGATGCAGAGGTGGTCTGTAGGGAGCTTGACTGTGGGGCACCTTCAGTCCTCCAGGGGGCGCTCTATGGAGACAGGGAGACTCCAATGTGGACCAAAGAGTTCCAGTGTATCGAAAAAACAAGAAATGTGATAGGAAACAGCTTTAGCGAATTTGTAAACAAACTCCATTCAAAAACATGCCATTTTAACAAGTGGCATTCAAGTCATATCTGACTAGTTTTACATTTATTTCTCCCCACAAAAGTTTGATAGCCTATCAGTCAGTCAGCTCCTCTCTCCGCAGTGTGGACGCACAATGTCACACAACACTGCCTGCCTCAAATGGCTGCCTCACACAATAGAATTGGCTGCATCACGTTAGCGACAAATCTGAAGACTGGAGACTTCAAAAACCATGCCGTTTTAACGGAGTCCATTCCAACGAGGGGTGGCAATCTGTCTCCCCACAAAAGTTAGGCTTTTTCTGACATCGGAGCAAGCAAGCAGTGCAGCAGTAAGCGTCCCTCCCGATGCACTGGACCTGGCTGCCTGGCTGCAGCTGAAGCGCGTTGGGATCACACGGCCAAACAATTCAAGTTAGGCTTTTTCTGACATCGGAGCAAGCAAGCAGCGCAGCAGTAAGCGTCCCTCCTGATGCACTGGACCTGGCTGCCTGTAGCTGAAGCGCGTTGGCCAAACAATTCAAGCCGTTTTTGCAGCACTTGAGGAAACCGTGAGTTTGCTCGTTGATATAAGCGATTGCCCGAATGATTCATTAATTAATAAACTAGTGAACGTGAAGTGAGTCACGAAGAGCCACACCCGCCCACTCAGACGGATCTGCGGATAATAACCTGCCAGCTGTTTAACATGAGCTGCGATTGCGTGGAAGCGGATCTTATACCGGCGGTCGAGGTAGATAAGATACGGACTCGCGGGAGTGCGCGTAGGCCGGCTAATTGTTGTTTAACATGCAGGCCAACCGGCTAGGAGCAGGTTATAATACGGATTCCACTGCATGTTAAGAAGTGGCTTCTGTGTGTGTGTGTGTGTGTGTGTGTGTGTGTGTGTGTGTGTTTTAATCACATCATGATCACCAGAGCCAGATTAATACCCCCAGGGGCCCCTGGGCACTGAAGCCCCCCCCCCCCCCCCCCCCCCCCACTGAACATTACACTTGGACACAAGAAGGGGGAAAACAAGATAAAAACAAAACAATTTTTTTTGTCCAAGTAAAATGCTGATTCTAAATATAACTGAATCGCTTTGTTTGACTAAGCAAATAAAAAAAAATTATAAGCATTTTATAAAATGTCTTTGGAAAAATGAATGGATGACCAGTCACCACCAGGGACACTGGAACTGTTTTTAAGTAGGGGGTGCTGCAAGGAAGGGACTGTGAAAAATTTACTTTTTTGGGTGTTTGGATGTTTTTTAGCCATATTTAGAGGCTATCTCATGTAATATCTCATTTTAAATTAACATTAGTATTATACTGTTATTATGTCATTATTCAGTTTCTGAGATTCAGTTTCTCACTCACTCATAGGCGATTCTAGGCTTTGCAAACAGGTAGCACCAGCAGGATAAAAATATTAGTCTGACTGGGGGGTTTCTAGGGGGGGCTGTACCCTAGACAACAAAATTTTGTACATTTTAAAGTAAAATGCATGAATCTGATGCACTCTGAGAGCAAAAGGAAGAGGCTAATCTTCACATTAATATCCTCTTCACTGTGCTGTGGCTTTACAATGATGAAAAAATAATTGTCTAATAAACACAGGTGCAAGCAAAACACTAATGAGGGTTTCCAAATTCCAATCATGGAAGTTTGAAGCCCTCATTAGTGTTTTGCTTGCACCTGTGTTAACCCTGCCTTTTCGACAAAAAAGACCCCGTGAGAAGGGTCTACTGTCCCAACTCCCAGGCTATGTAAATAGCCTACAGTAAGCAACACATGTGACTAAAGTGTGTAGGCTACAATAAAACAGAACGAACGAGCTGACGCGCGGGCACCATACTCGCACGCGCACAAGCAGTTGCCTGGCAACAGCAGAGGTGTTGGTTGCTTTGTAACGTTAACTCGTATAAGTCACTTGAAAACGGCAACCTGGACAATTTATCGGTCAGATCAGCCTTGAGATGCCCAGGAAGGATTCTGGATGAATTAGGGGACGTTATTGTGGCATGTTTGGCCGTGTTTTGGCTTGCGTTGGCTGCGGGGAAATGGATACTCATGTTAGCACAAGCCAGGAAATAGCCTGCACCCCTGTATGTACGGTACCGTGTAATGCCTGGAGTTGACCAAACTGAACAATCAAACAATGTTTCATAAGCATAACAGTAACGTTAGGCATATTTAGGACTGTTAAATTCATTATCCACACAAGACGGTAACGTTATTAGTGGGGCTGGTGGTAATTTCTATAAATGTAAATTAATATTAGTTAGCCGCGATTAGCATCAAGCTAATGTTACTATGTGCAGTCCCACTGCAGTCAGAGCCTGCTGGCTGCGGGAAGTGGATACTCATGTTAGCACAAGCCAGGAAATAGCCTGCTCCCCCTGTATGTATGGTACCGTGTAATGCCTGGAGTTGACCAAACTGAACAGTCAAACAATGTACCGTAAGCATAACAGACAGTAGGCTAACGTTAGGCATATTTCCGACTGTTAGATTCATTATCAACACAAGACAGTAACGTTATTAGTGGGGCTGGTGGTAATTTCTATAGCTAAATCTATTAGTTAGCCGCGTATAGCATCAAGCTAACGTTATGGTTCTAATAGGCACTAACCACCGCAGCTAAATGCAGTCAAACAATAATGTTCCATGACCATAAGCATAACGGTAGTAACATTAGGGTTGCATTACTTCACACAAGACGGTAATGTTAGCAGAGTTTCTGACCAGGTGGTCAGATACTTGTACTACGGAGTGACAATAAAAATCTTGAATCTTGAAAATCCATTAGCAAGCAGCTAACGTTATCTGGTCAAAACCACATTACAGTAGCTACAAGCAGCAAGTTGAACCGAAAACACAGTCCTGACTCTAGTTTCCCCCCAATGTCGGTCACATTGCTGCTGTCTGGCCAGACGAGCTTCATTAGATAAATATTTATTTATTTATTTAGTCTGGACTTTTTCTGGAGTCTGTTGTTTCCTTTTGCTAGCAGCTAGCGACGAACGTAACGTTAAAAGCTACTTTAGCCATTTCCTGTTAGCTAGGACAAGAGGCTCATGAACGCGCGCAGACATCACATCCTCTAGCTGTGGCGGGAAATGCTATCCCCTTCGAAACTGCGGTTTTTCCATGTATCTTCTGAACGGCTGGTCAGAGAGAAACGCCCCTGGTCGCGATTTTTAAGTTACGTCAAGGCGCATTCACTCAGTGCCAATAATAAACACTTTGTGCACATTTATTTCTCGCCAGAACCAACGGAATGGGCCTTTAAAGTTAGTCAATCTTTTCTAGTAGAACAATGTACTAATAGCTTATACTGAAGTAGAACCATACTGTAACTGTAGTAGGCTACATTACTGGTTAATTTGAACAAAACATTAAGAATAAGAGCAGCTTATGGAATTTATAAATGTCCTTTGTAACAGCAGTGTAGAGAAATATCTGCAAATGACATCTCAAAGACAGGATGCTGTTGAGAAATATTTGAGGCTGTCTTCAATTGTGCTAAAACAACATTGGTAAGCTTTGTACAAAGAAGATACTGTTGCATTAATCTTGGTATCCTATTTTATGGTTAAGTAGCCTATATTTGCACGCTATTGGTATTGTTATATATTTTTTTTTACTGGGAGTAGCCTACTCACGAGTCTCTCAGGCTGCAGTAGTGTCGTTATGTTAAGTTAACAAGCAGCTGGGTGCCAGCCGTGGCTCTCTCTCCCTCCCCCGCTCTCATGTCTCGTCTCTCTCTCTCTCTCTCTCTCTCCCTCTCTCTCTCTCGCTCTCTCTCTCTTTATCTCTCTTTCCCTCTCTATCTGCCTCGGTCTCTCGCGCTCTATCTCGCGCAAATGGGGGACATCTAAATAGTTTATTACGTAGAAATAAAATAAAAAAATCATCTGGCCAGTAGGGGTTGCACGTGCATCCGGTGCACCAACGTATAATCGCCAGTGCACTCACTTTCATGTCACCATGCTCTCCCTTTAGGTCGTTTTACACTACAACAGACAGCAACAGAGGCAGAAACACTGAAATTATTTAGTCTTATATTTTATTATCTTATTATTATAAACCAAACCTCAAAAATAACATGCTTTGCTCATAGTATTAATTAATACACAGGACAAGATGTTACTATCCCTTGTGCCAAAATCCGAGGAAAAACACATTTAGAAGCCCAATCCAGAATAAAACAAGCTAACAGGCTAACAAACTAATAAACAAGACACAAATCACCAGTTACCTACCCTAGCCAACAGCAGTATGAAGCATGTCATTGGGGTTTTCAAGTGGGCACCTTCCTTCACCGACGTTTCGTTAAGTTAGGCCCACGACACCTCAAGAAGGCTTAACGGTGTAATCTAGCGTCCTGGAAACACCCCCCTCCATGCTACCACCGCACAACTGCATATTACCTCACTATCTAAGCCTAGCTATCCAGGTCGGTTCGGTATGACATTCCTGACTACACCACCACTGTCAATGATTCAGCCCTGTTGATGCGGACCGTCAATCATGACCAACAACAAACAATCCATAACTACACCACCACTGTCAATGATTCAGCCCTGTTGATGCGGACCGTTAATCATGACCAACAACAAACAATCAATCTGACCTCAGCGAGCTCCCCAGCTAGCATGTTTCCTCCTTATCCACAGCCATTCACTTGCTCGTTCTGCTGCCTGAGACATGTTGCTAACCGCAAATTTCAGGCTCCGTCCCCGAATGCCCAACTCAGTTAGTAAGGCAATAACGGACTTTGCCACAAAACCACGGCAGCCCACCTCTACAGGCCGCACTCGAGCCCTCCAACCTCGCTGCTCTGCCTCTGCTGCCATTTCAGCATACCTAGCTTTCTTGCGCTCATACGCCTCCTCAACTCGATCTTCCCACAGGAGTGAGTTCGATAAAATAAACTCTATTCTCTACCTCAGACCACAGTAACAAGTCTGGACGTAGCCGGGTGCTAACTATATATGCTGGGATGACTAGCTGTTCATTCAAGTCAACCCTCATTTCCCAGGCTCCACCTACACTTAGCTGCCCTAACTTGTGCCTGACCTTATTGGTCTAATCTTTTCTCCCTCACGTACAAATTTGATCTGTCTAGTCTCTTTGCTAGCAACTAGAGATTTTACTTCTAGCCGCTTTTCCTCAACTGCAGCTGCCAAACATTTCAACACCTGGTTGTGACGCCAGGTGTATCGCCCCTGGGAAAGACTGACCTTACACCCTGACAGTATATGCCTCAGTGTACATACACTAGAACACAACGGGCAGGCACCATCCTCGCCCAACCACTGATTTAAGTTCTGGGGAGATGGCAGCACATCATAAGTAGCCCCTAGAATAAATCTAATTCTGCTGGCCTGCATGCTCCACAACTCTCTCCACTTCAACTTTCTCTTCTCTACACTCTCCCAGTTCACCCACTGTCCTTGCTTTGCCTGCGACACTGCCTTAGTACATCTTACTGCCTCCTCTTGCCTATGTACTTCTTCAACTACCATCTTCCTCTTTTCTATTACTGATGCCTTGTTCCACACAGGTTTCCCTATGCACAACCCTAAGCCTCCACGCCCATGCTGCACCTGACCTATGATATCCCTGTGTCTAAGAGCTGACTGTGCTTGCTGTACTGCCTCCTTTGGGTTCCACTTTCTCCCTGTTTTAACTGTGGGCGCTACACTCCTAACCACTGGATCCTTTGACTGAGTCAGAGTCATTTCCAGTCTAACCTTAGCACACTTGAACTCCTCTGTCAGGCTAGATAATGGCAATTCCAATATGCCTTTCCCATATAAGGCTACACTGCTTAGGCAGCGTGGGACTCCGAGCCATTTTCTAATGAATGAGTTAATCATCCTTTCTAGCTTTTCTACCTTTGAAAGGGAAACCTCATACACTGTCAGTGGCCACATCAACCGAGGCAACAATCCAAACTGCAAACACCACAACTTTAACTTTCCTGGGAGCCCTGACTTGTCTATACTTGAAATACCTTGAATAATTTCCTCAAACTGTCCCTTATCACTGAGACTTGCATCATACCATCTTCCCAAACTCTTGACTGGTTTCTCTAACACTGTAGGCACCACCTCATCATTTATAACAAACTTCTTACCTACTACCCTCCCTTTAATGATTGAAATACTCCTGGACTTACTTGGCTTCACTTTCATTCTAGCCCACTGCAGATTACTATTTAACTTATCCAACAATCTGCTAGTACATGGAGCGGTTGACGTCATAGTCGTCATGTCATCCATGTATGACCTAATTGGAGGGAGCCGCAGCCCTCCCTGCAGCCTTTCTCCACCCACTACCCATTTTGAAGCCCTAATAATGATCTCCATTGCCATGGTAAAAGCTAATGGGGAAATTGTACAACCTGCCATAATGCCTATCTCCAGCTGCTGCCAAGCTGTAGTGTACTCTGCTGTGGTAAAGCAGAGTTGAATATCTAAGAAGTAGGCTTTAACTAAGCTCTTTATACTACCTGGCACTCTAAAGAAATCAAAGGCCTCCCATAACAGACTATGCGGCACTGACCCGAAAGCATTAGCCAGGTCCAAGAATACTACATGCAGGTCTCTCTTCTCACGCCTAGCTGACTGGATTTGGTGCCAGATCATGCTGGTGTGCTCTAAGCACCCGGAGAAGCCGGGAATTCCAGCCTTTTGCACCAAAGTATCTATTAGCCTATTCTTTTCTAGATAACTAGACAGCCTCTGTGCCACAACACTAAAGAAAACCTTCCCTTCAACATTAAGTAGACTGATAGTTCTAAACTGACTTATCTCTAACGAGTCCCTTTCTTTAGGAATGAAGATTCCCCCTGCTCTACGCCACGCCTTAGGAATAACCTGCTTCTTCCAGACTCATAGTCTTCAACTAAACCCTAAATATTGCAGTATAAAACATATAAAACACATTTTAATCATATATATATTTTTTTTAATTGACATTACATTTCCAATACAAAACAGCAGAGGGTGCCGCAGCACCACAAGCACCCCCACTTCCCGCGCCCCTGGTCACCACTTGCCCACAGGCATCCAATGAGACTAAATCATCAGACTTAATGTTCTTGGAAACAAATTTTATTTTGTCCTGATTGGTCTTAGATTTGTGTCATAGTTCTGTGGAGCCCAACATGAGCCCGACCAAAAAAGAATAAAAATAAAAATTGTGGAGGGCCCCTTCACACCGAGGGCCCCTGGGCACCTGCCCAGGTTGCCCTATGGTTAATCCGGCCTTGATGATCACTACAACATGCAGTGAGGTTCAAATTTAATAAATACCGTAGCTACATCTCTGATACCTTGTGACAACCAAAGCACAGCAAATAGCGCTACCCTGCCATTTCTGAAACAACAGAGCTATGTTTATAGGGGGTAGCAACTTAAACTGATCAAATTTGATGAAGACTGCAGAAACAGCAGCCGAAACATGTCAGGTACAAACATTGCCTAACTGGCCTTTATAGATGAACTATTCTATCAAAAAAAAAAAAAAAACAGAACAGACACAGAGTAGCCTGCTGCAGGAAGGAGTCCAGAAGTAACACTAACGTGTAAAAGACAATGGGATTTT